>NC_047104.1:137582604-137764019 GCF_902500255.1 Thalassophryne amazonica
AATTAAACGCAACACTTTTGGTTTTGCTCCCATTTTGTATGAGATGAACTCAAAGATCTAAAACTTTTTCCACATACACAATATCACCATTTCCCTCAAATATTGTTCACAAACCAGTCAAAATCTGTGATAGTGAGCACTTCTCCTTTGCTGAGATAATCCATCCCACCTCACAGGTGTGCCATACCAAGATGCTGATTAGACACCATGATTAGTGCACAGTTGTGCCTTAGACTGCCCACAATAAAAGGCTACTCTGAAAGGTGCAGTTTTGTTTTATTGGGGGGGGATACCAGTCAGTATCTGGTGTGACCACCATTTGCCTCATGCAGTGCAACACATCTCCTTCACATCATCCGTGAAGAGAACACCTCTCCAACGTGCCAAACGCCAGCGAATGTGAGCATTTGCCCACTCAAGTCGGTTACGACGACAAACTGGAGTCAGGTCGAGACCCCGATGAGGACGACGAGCATGCAGATGAGCTTCCTTGAGACGGCTTCTGACAGTTTGTGCAGAAATTCTTTGGTTATGCAAACCGATTGTTTCAGCAGCTGTCCGAGTGGCTGGTCTCAGACGATCTTGGAGGTGAACATGCTGGATGTGGAGGTCCTGGGCTGGTGTGGTTACACGTGGTATGCGGTTGTGAGGCTGGTTGGATGTACTGCCAAATTCTCTGAAACGACTTTGGAGACGGCTTATGGTAGAGACATGAACATTCAGTACACGAGCAACAGCTCTGGTTGACATTCCTGCTGTCAGCATGCCAACTGCACGCTCCCTCAAGTCTTGCGACATCTGTGGCATTGTGCTGTGTGATAAAACGGCACCTTTCAGAGTGGCCTTTTATTGTGGGCAGTCTAAGGCACAACTGTGCACTAATCATGGTGTCTAATCAGCATCTTGGTATGGCACACCTGTGAGGTGGGATGGATTATCTCAGCAAAGGAGAAGTGCTCACTATCACAGATTTAGACTGGTTTGTGAACAATATTTGAGGGAAATGGTGATATTGTGTATGTGGAAAAAGTTTTACATCTTTGAGTTCATCTCATACAAAATGGGAGCAAAACCAAAAGTGTTGCGTTTATATTTTTGTTGAGTATATATCCATTGCTGCATTTAAGGCCTGCAACACCCCCCCCCCCCCCCCCCCACCACCACCAAAAAAAATAATAATAATAATAATTGGAGAAACTAAAGCATCTCTTAGCATTGATGGCATTGAGGATATCAATCGATGAAGTGTTTCAGGTATTATTTTGTCCCATTCTACCTGAAAATATGTCTTTTGGTGTGCAACAGTACGGGGTAGTCATTGTTGCATTTTTCATTTCAAAATGTAATATACATACGTACACATACAGTATATAACATTCCAGGTTCAAGGCTGTCCAAAGCCCATTCATCTTGTACATCTAGTTTGTTAGAAAAAGCAGATCAGTATGTGGATCCCATGCCAAACCTCCCGTGGCCTTGAACAGCTGAGATATTAAGTAACAACTGCATTTAAATTCTGAAGAAATAATTACTGTATTTTAGAGAGCCTAAATCACACCTCTCCAAAAACGCCTCTTTAAGAGAAAAAAAAAAAATCTGTATTTACAGTGAGGCAAATAAGTATTTGATCCACTATTGATTTTGCAATTTTTCCCACCTACAAAGAATGTAAAGGTCTGTAATTTTTATCGTAGGTACACTTCAACTGTGAGAGAGAGAATCTAAAAATATAATTCAGAAAATCACATTGTATGATTTTTTTTTAATAAATGTATTTTTATTTTATTGCATGAAATAAGTATTTGATCACCTACCAACCAGCAAGAATTCTGGCTCACACAGACCTGTTATTTTTTCTTTAAGAAGCCCTCTTATTCTGCACTCTTTACCTGTATTAATTGCACCTGTTTGAACTTGTTACCTGTATAAAAGACACCTGTTCACACACTCAATCAATCACACTCCAACCTGTCCACCATAACCAAGACCAAAGAGCTGTCTAAGGACACCAGGGACAAAACTGTAGACCTGCACAAGGCTGGGATGGACTACATGACAACAGGCAAGCAGCTTGGTAGAAGACAACAACTGTTATGATTATTTATTCGAAAGTGGAAGAAACACAAGATGACTGTCAATCTCCCTCAGTCTGGGATTCCATGCAAGATCTCACTTTGTGGGGTAAGAATGATTCTGAGAAAGCTCAGAACTACACAGGAGGACCTGGTCAATGACCTGAAGAGAGCTGGGACCACAGTCACAAAGATTACATTAGTAACACATGATGCTGTCATGGTTTAAAATCCTGCAGGGCAGCAAGGTCCCCCTGCTCAAGCCAGCACATGTCCAGGCCCATTTGAAGTTCACCAGTGATCATCTGTATTATCCAAAGGAGGCATGGGAGAAGGTCATGTGGTCAGATGAGACCAAAATAGAGCTTTTTGGAATCAACTCCACTCATCGTGTTTAGAGGATGAGAACAACCACAAGAAAATCATCCCAACCGTGAAGCATGGGCGTGGAAACATCATACTCTGGGGGTGCTCTTCTGCAAAGGGGACAGGACGACTGCACGGTATTGAAGGGAGGATGGATGGGGTCATGTATTGCGAGATTTTGGCAAACAACCTCCTTCCCTCAGTAACAGCATTGAAGATGGGTCATGGCTGGGTCTTCCAGCATGACAATGACCCCAAACACACAGCCAGGGCAACTAAGGAGGACCTCCGTACGAAGCATTTCAAGGTCCTGGAGTGGCCTGTGCCAGTCTACAGACCTGAACTCAACAGAAAATCTTTGGAGGGAGCTGAAACTCCAAACCTGAAAGATCTGGAGAAGATCTGTATGGAGGAGTGGACCAAAATCCCTGCAACTTGGTCAAGAACTACAGGAAACGTCTGACCTCTGTAACTGCAAACAAAGGTTTCTGTACCAAATATTATGGTCTGTTTTTCTATTGGATCAAATACTTATTTCATGGAATAAAATGCAAATTAATTAATTAAAAATCATACAGTGTATGAGTATCATAGTTCAGTGTACCAACAACAAAAATTACAGACCTCTCCATTCTTTGTAGGTGGAAAAACTTGCAAAATCGGCAGTGGATCAAATACTTATTTGCCTCACTGTAAGTCACATTTACCACTTGATGCAACAAGAAGCAAAATCAACTTAATCACCACATAAAAATTATATTCCCCCATTTTATTACATCCACAAAGGATGCAATAAAAAAAAACATTGTTTTTTTCTTAAGAACAAAGAATATTGTGTTTGTTTCTTCCAAGCATAAGCTTCGATGCCCGCAAGTGAAACCCTACCCAAAGAAGAAAATTTGTAGTTCCTTGACTGGCCACTTTTTCTTCTAGAACTGCCCTTTCTTCTTTCTCCACTTCCAAAGAAATCCAACTAATGGACTGAAATCATATAAACCCGGTTTTTCCAACTATCAGATTTACTGAAGTGCATGTAAATGCGACAGATCAGTTATTACAGTCATCTGATTACTAAGAGCAATCTGATTATTATGGTCATGTAAATGTGCTCACTGAGCAAAACTGGTCAGATTTAGTGTTGCATGTTAACAGCGGTCAAACCTTTAGCAGCTATGGCTGATCCGTTAGGTCCCTTGAATGCATGATTAGTGAGAAAATAAGTAGCACATAACTTTTAATGTCAATACCAAACAAAACATTTAGGAGAACCACTGCACTGCCCCCATAAATATGATTTAATTAACACCTGAGCCAAAGTTAGCCTGTTAGCTCAGTTGGTTCAGACTTGAAGAGAGGGCGTGTTCATGCATCTCTCATCACACACTGAGCCACCCATGCTCTGCCCCTTTATGCATTAATGAGGTCATCATGACATAGCCAGAACCTACGCTGCCGCTGCTGCCGACATGGTGACACCCAGACACGGGTTTCATATCACCTGTTCCGAGTGTGGATACCAAGAGACAACACTCTGATGCATTTTAGACAGGAGCCACTGGCGGCGTTGTGGAAGGGCTGCCGCCATCTTGGACTGTTGATGATAACATCACCATTCACAACAGGGTAATTTGACATACATGCTTTTTTTTTTTTTTTGTCTTGAAGGATCATTACTGGAGTTTATTTTTGTCAGAAGCAGAATATTGGACACGGTGGATAACCGTGGTGAATGCTGGGATCATTGTGACTAATAAAATAATTACAGAAGAATTTCAGCTCTTCAAATAAGTGATTTATTTTCTGCTTGTTGGCAGCTAAAAAATGCACCCAGACCAAACACCAAGTGACGTCTTCAAAAACTCAAGCACTTCTATATGTCTTATGGGGATAGGTTTTACTCGAGTTGTGATTTGTAACTACAGACACAACAGCAACAGATCATATTAAAAAAATTAATTTACTGTGTGTCCTATATCTCCTTAAAATGAGGTAAACTTAAATTTTGTTTATTTAAAAAAATTAAAATGCAGGATCTAACAGCAGCTCTTCCTGTTCCCTGGCCATGGATTTTATACCCCTGGCAATAATTATGGAATCACTGGCCTCGGAGGATGTTCATTCAGTTGTTTAATTTTGTAGAAAAAAAAGCAGATCACAGACATGACACAAAACTAAAGTCATTTCAAATGGCAACTTTCTGGCTTTAAGAAACACTATAAGAAATCAGGAAAAATAATTGTGGCAGTCAGTAACGGTTACTTTTTTAGACCAAGCAGAGGGAAAAAAATATGAACTCACTCAATTCTGAGGAATAAATTATGGAATCACCCTGTAAATTTTCATCCCCAAAACTAACACCTGCATCAAATCAGATCTGCTCATAAGTCTGCATCTAAAAAGGCATGATCACACCTTGGAGAGCTGTTGCACCAAGTGGACTGACATGAATCATGGCTCCAACACGAGAGATGTCAATTGAAACAAAGGAGAGGATTATCAAACTGCAAAAGATGCAAAAGATGTTGGTTGTTCACAGTCAGCTGTGTCTAAACTCTGGACCAAATACAAACAACATGGGAAGGTTGTTAAAGGCAAACATACTGGTAGACCAAGGAAGACATCAAAGCGTCAAGACAGAAAACTTAAAGCAATATCTTTCAAAAATCGAAAATGCACAACAAAACAAATGAGGAACGAATGGGAGGAAACTGGAGTCAACGTCTGTGACCGAACTGTAAGAAACCGCCTAAAGGAAATGGGATTTACATACAGAAAGACTAAACGAAAGCCATCATTAACACCTAAACAGAAAAAACAAGGTTACAATGGACTAAGAAAAAGCAATCGTGGACTGTGGATGACTGGATGAAAGTCATATTCAGTGATGAATCTCGAATCTGCATTGGGCAAGGTGATGATGCTGGAACTTTTGTTTGGTGCCGTTCCAATGAGATTTATAAAGATGACTGCCTGAAGAGAACATGTAAATTTCCACAGTCATTGATGATATGGGGCTGCATGTCAGGTAAAGGCACTGGGGAGATGGCTGTCATTACATCATCAATAAATGCACAAGTTTACGTTGATATTTTGGACACTTTTCTTACCCCATCAATTGAAAGGCAGAAAATAGATATAAGAAATACAAAAATAGATTAACTAATATTATACGGGTATGTAGGAAGGAATATTATAGTAACATATTATATAATAACAAAAACAATATTAAAGGAATATGGGATATATTAAATAGCATTATCAAAAATGGTAATAAAAAACAGAGTTACCCTCAGTATTTCATTGATAATAATGTCAAGAAGGAAAATAAGGATGAGGTAGTCAACGGTTTTAATAATTTTTTTGTAAATATTGGACCAAGCTTGGCAGAAGAAATTCCCAATTCCCAACCTGAGGATTGGGATAATAATCTCATAGCAAGAAATCCCTGTTCAATGTTCCTCACAGCAGTGGATGGAAAATAAATTATAGACATTGTGAATAATTGTAAATATAAAACATCTACCGATTTAAATGAAATTGTTATGGTGGTGGTAAAACAGGTCATTGAATGGATTGTAGAACCATTAACATACATCTGTAACTTATCATTTCAAACCGGTAAATTTCCCAATCAAATGAAAATAGCTAAGGTTGTGCCGCTGTATAAGACTGGGGATAGACACCACTTCACAAATTATAGACCTGTTTCTTTGCTTCCACAATTCTCCAAATTATTAGAAAAGTTATTCAATAATAGATTAGACAAATTCATAAATAAACATAAATTACTTACTGATAGTCAATATGGATTCAGATCACATAGTTCAACATCACTTGCATTAATAGAATCAGTTGAGGAGATTACAAATGCCATAGACCACAAATTACATTCAGTTGGAATATTTATAGACCTTAAAAAGGCTTTTGATACAATAAATCATGACATATTAATCAGTAAACTTGAACAGTATGGGATTAGGGGGTTGGTGTTGCACTGGGTGAGAAGCTACTTAAGTAACAGTTGTGAAGTTGGGGGAATATACATCATCATGCTTGGACAATGCTTGTGGCGTCCCACAGGGGTCAGTATTGGGTCCAAAACTGTTTCTAATTTATATAAATGATATTGTCAATGTTTCCAAAATATTAAAATTAGTATTATTTGCAGATGACACAAGCATTTTTTGTTCAGGGGGGGATTTGCAGGAGTTACTGAGGAGGATCAGTATAGAAATGAGAAAATTGAAAATATGGTTTGACAGAAACAAATTATCATTAAACTTAAGTAAAACAAAATACATGTTATTTGGCTATTGTAATACAGACATACAGGTTCAGTTACAAGTCGAGGGGGTAGATATTGAAAGGGTACATGAAAATAAGTTTCTGGGGGTGATAATAGATGATAAGATAAACTGGAAGACTCATATAAAACATATACAAAGTAAACTGTCAAGAAGCATTTCAGTTCTAAACAAAGCGAAACATATTCTGGACCACAACTCACTCCGCATTCTTTACTGCACACTGGTTTTACCATATTTACAGTACTGTGCAGAGGTATGGGGTAATACTTATAAAGGTACAACACAATCACTATCAGTAATGCAGAAAAGAGCTATAAGAATTATTCATAATACTGGCTATAGAGATCATACAAATCCACTATTTTTACAATCCAAATTCTTAAAATTCACAGACTTGGTTAATTTTGAAACAGTACAAATCGTGTATAAAGCAATAAACAATTTACTTCCAGCAAATATTAAAAATATGTTTTTTAACAGATCAGGGGATTGCAGTCTGAGGGGGAAATTTAATTTAAAGCATCAGTGGGCACGAACAACATTAAAAGGTTTCTGTATTTCTGTCTGTGGGGTGAGGATGTGGAACAGATTGGGAGTGGGGCGCAAGCAATGTCCAAGCATGAACCAGTTCAAACAGCAGTACAAAAATATGTTTTTTTCTAGGTATAGGGAGGAGGAAGGGTAATGAGGGTTAGGGTGTTGTTGTTTTTTGCTTCGGCTTGTAAATATATAGTATTTTGTATGTAAGTAGGTATGTGTAGGTTTGTGTATATGTGTATATATATGTATGTGTATGTATATGTGTGTATATATGTATATATATGTGTGTATATGTTGATATATATATATTGATATCAGTTTAGGTGTGTAGGAATCTATGTGTATATGTGGCAAAGGGTATTACTGGTTGTGGGGAAGAAGGGCTAGGGATAAATAAGCTGATGCTTCACCCTACCCCTTTTCGGACATGTTGGGTACACAGTAGGAACTTTTTTGTTGTTGTCTTTACTGATCTATCTTGTAATTGTTGTTGTATCAAATGTTCGAAATAAACAGTTTTCATTCATTCATTCATTCATTCAAAGGATGTTTGGGATGATGAAATCATTTTTCAAGATGATAATGCATCTTGCCATAGAGCAAAAACTGAAAACATTCCTTGCAAAAAGACACACAGGGTCAATGTCATGGCCTGCAAATAGTCCGGATCTTAATCCAATTGAAAATCTTTGGTGGAAGTTGAAGAAAATGGTCCATGACAAGGCTCCAACCTGCAAAGCTGATCTGGTAACAGCAATCAGAGAAAGTTGGAGCCAGATTGATGAAGAGTACTGTTTGTCACTCATTAAGTCCATGCCTCAGAGACTGCAAGCTGTTATAAAAGCCAGAGGTGGTGCAACAAAATACCAGTGATGTGTTGGAGTGTTCTTTTGTTTTTCATGATTCCATAATTTTTTCCTCAGAATTGAGTGATTCAATATTTTTTTCCCTCTGCTTGGTCTAAAAAAGTAACCGTTACTGACTGCCACAATTTTTTTTTCTGATTTCTTATAGTGTTTCTTAAAGCCAGAAAGTTGCCATTTGAAATGACTTTAGTTTTGTGTCATGTCTGTGATCTGCTTTTTTTCTACAAAATTAAACAACTGAATGAACATCCTCAGAGGCCGGTGATTCCATAATTTTTGCCAGGGGTTGTTTGTATATATATAATGAAAATAGAGACATTTACAGGGTTGAGTTTGGACATAAATATGAACCACAGTTCAGAAAACTCCACCTCTAATAACTAACATGAAACATCGCAAACGCAAAGTAAAGATAAAAGTAAAAATATTCCAACGCCAGCTTTGACTTCTGAGGAAGAGTCACAATGATGTCAACACATCAGATCATCATTTTATGGATGTATCCAGTCTGCATGAACAGTTTCCTTTGTCTGTGGCGTATATTCAATTATCTGTCATATGTTTTATATTTGTGATGTCAAACTATATGATTCCAATCCATCAGATTTACACTATAAATAAAAGTGATTATACGGTTGAAGTGTTGGCTCATTGCATGGTATGAACATGTTAAGGCTATTGATGTATTGATCTCTGATGTATTGAGAGGTGGGACGAAGTCACCATCAAGTCACTCTCAAGTCATGAATCAGCAAGTCCCAAGTCAAGCCTCAAGTCATAATGGCCACCAATTGATTGCAAGCTGACTTGATACTTGACTTGGGACTTGCAGATTGATGACTTCAGAATGACTTGACAGTGACTTTGTCCCACCTCTGGTATTAATGTACCTATTTTATGTGTAGGCTCTCAGTTGTCCAGGTGGTTTCCATAGTAGAGAAGCTTGAATCTTCAACTGGACTGGGTTGCTTGACGCGAAGAAGTTTCACTTCAAATCGCAGAAGCTTCCTCAGCTAAAATTCTTGCTCTGGTAGTCTGACTTCTGTCTTGACTCTAGCCTATAGCAGTCTTCCTCTCAGGAGGAGGGGTCTGGTTAGGTTTAAAACTCCAGCTTTTGTGGCTTCTGTTTATTCTTCTCTATAAGTGTCAAGACAGAAGTCAGACTACCAGAGCAAGAATTTTAGCTGAGGAAGCTTCTGCAATTTGAAGCGAAACATCCTCGCGTCAAGCAACCCAGTCCAGTCGAAGATTCAAGCTACTATGTACTTATTTTACTTATTCAAAGTACTGTATCAAAGTATGGGGAAAAGACAAAAAAATAGAGTTAATCTCTGCAACCGCTACTGTGATTTCGATTTCTTTCGTCAGCCACATCATGTGGCCTGATCATAGACTGTGTGAGTCTGACAGGTTTAAAAAAGAGCCACACATGGTGACGGCAGAGTGAAGCCACGTGAGAATCTGTTTTTGTGTGGTGTTCTATTAAGTGTTGCCTCTTGGTACTGTATTCTCTTTGACGTCACACAGGGTTTATCCAGTATATACGTATATACAGTCTACTTTTTTCCTCTTCTTCTTCCTCCTCAATGCTACATCTTTGGAAGGAGAAGAAGAAGAAGAATGTAGCTTCTGCTAATATGTTAGCCTACACATTTGGGACAACTCCTTTTCATGTTTGGACAAAAGATTGGCTTTTGAGTTTCTGTACACAGCACATAGTCTGCTGGATCAGATGATTTGAGCCCATTAACACAGCGTAGACTCTGATATGTGATTTGGTTTCAATGGTTATGTCATGAATTGAATGACAGTGGTCCAACAAAATGGTGATTCCAGGTAAACACAACTCATTTAGTTATCATTTACATTCTGTTTCTCTGCTGTGCGCTGCAGCACCACGCGGGAACAGACGTCCATTCATTCAGTTGTTCTTCACTCAGCACGTTTAGCTGTTTGGTAAATTTGTCTCAAAGTAGCGACGCCATCACGATCGCTCATATAACAAACTCTAAATGTGACCTGACTCTTCTTTTTAAACACATGCTAAAACTAATGAATGAATGAGTTTATTCTGCACACAATTCAACAAAAAAACACATAACAAAACAACTTTACAAAGACCCCATGTGGCCAAAAGGGTGAGGGCAGAAGAAACGCTTATAAATACCCACCCCTAAAGCTGTGAAAATTCACCCCAGTGCATCATCAAATAGGAGGAGCTTCCATTCCGCTCGCCCGCTCTGGTTGTCAGTCAAGTCAACATGCCGGACCTTGTGTTGTGAAAGTGTAGTGACACGGACCCACAACAGGGGGCGCAAATGAACGGTCAATAGATGATTCAAAAATTAACAATTTAATGTTGTGAAGGAGCACAACGAACATACAGACAATCTCAGAATATGATTACAGTCAATCCACAAAGGTGACGTGTGGGCAGGCTCGAGGATAGAAGACGTCTGTCCTGAGAAGAGTCGGAACCACACGATTTCCGCCGCCACCGAACCTGGTGAATACTGGAGCCGCCAAGTCCCGAATTCCCAGGTGATCACCGTCCCCAACTGTCGGATCTGGTACTGCTGGCGAGAACAAAGACAGTCAAGTGTGGGTGTGTGTACACCCCGTAACAACAACGGTGGGAATGTCACCTCCACCTCTCACTCAATATGTAGCAGAGTACCGCAGTGATTCCTCAGGGGAAAAGAGTGCAATCCAGCACTCAATCAGCTCCCGCAGACAGAGGATAACAGGTACTCCTGCAAAGACTCACAATATACAGATTGATGTGTAAAACACAAACGGCTGAGTATATTACCTCCAATGAAGTACGATATCTCGGCAACGAGGTGGAGATGACGTCTGGTCTTTATGGAGTGAGATGATGTTGAGTAGATGGGTGACAGCTGTCAAGAGATAATGAGTGACAGCTGTCACCCCCGGCTGTGTCCGTGGCGGCAGCGCCCTCTCGTGCCTGAAGCCCGCACTTCAGGCAGGGCGCCCACTGGTGGTGGGCCAGCAGTACCTCCTCTTCTGGCGGCCCACACACAACACCTTGATCACATGGAGCGAGTTGCTGTGCTCTATTTGTTGTGGAAAGCTGACAAACGTCGCCGTCCCTGGGTTCACAACATCCTCACGGGGAATTTCATTATTTGCTGCAGGAGCTGCGTCTGGATGACGACCGCTTTCAGCGGTACTTCTGCCTCTGCAGGACCCAGTTTGAGGACCTCCTGTCCCGTTCACGCGCACACATGTAAACAACATAAAAAAAACTGTCTGCTGCCACTGCTACAGTGCTGCTCGCTCTTCCCCCAAACGCTGTCATAATTGTGTTTATAAACCGGTCACCATTTGTTTTATTATACATCTGTGTAATTAATAAATAAAATAATCTTCACGGACGATTTGCTCGTGCGTGCGCGTACATGAAAAACAAAACTGTCCGCTGCTGCGGGGCAGCTGCTCGCTCTTCCCCCAAAAACTCTGTCATATCGTGCCACAAACACGCCAATTGCTCAAAAACGCTTCATTCGCATTGCTTCATTCGTGTCCGTCACGTTGTGTGGCTTGGCGCCACAACGCGTCCTTCCATAGGGATTACATGGCAACCTGTTGCCGCTGTTGCTCGCGTCGCGCCCGGTGTAAATGCGGCATTATACAAAATAAATAAGAAATATATACACTAGGGTGGTTCAAAAAAATAAAAGTTGGAAATTCATTACTCTCACCCCTTCATTTTATGATGCTTTGGGAAAAAAGAAAGCCTGCCAAATATTTTTGTCATACATTAATATTTAGAGGTAGCACATCATAGCTGAAGGTTGTAAATATATCAATTATCGCTGCCCGAGTGCCCGTGCAATAGGTTATCCATTATCCAGTATCTAATCACATCACTTATAAAGAGGATAGAAGTTAACCACCTGAGTGTAACTAAAGTATAATTTTATATTCAATTTAAAACTATACCTGGGTTTAAATATTTCTCACAAACAACATAGTTTAAAAAATGTTATTTTAGGCTACAATGCTTCAATTCACAGCTTCTTTCAGATCTTTGGTGATGGTGAATCTAACATGAGATAAATGTAAAAAGAGACACTTGCTGACTTAACATGCTTAACCATTAACTGGAAACTTCAGTAAAACATGTCAGCTACTAGAAGTAGAACATTTGTATACCTTATTGGTTCCACCAACTGAAATAAAGGGAAACAAATTGCCCTCAAATGGGCAAATACTCAAGGTATTTTTCTTCAAACACACTGATTTGAAGAAAACTGTCCATGATGCTGCTGTGACCTCTATAGACATGGCAATTCCTTTTTGGGAGAGAGCTAGAATCCCACTGAGGGCAAAGCAGCATCTGATCACAAAGTTAGAAAAGGTGTTCGGAAAAAAGAATAGCAATACAGACAAGCAGAAGAAAGATGAAACAGTGTTTTGTGAATCTTTGGAGGACTTGTTTGACATGGCACATCAGGATGTCCTAACAATGATAAAGTTTGAAGATGACAGACAGTTCCTACTTGCTCAGCGAGAGAAAGGTAGAGGATGCATGACAGGCATAGATAAAATACAATCTGCCAAAGAACAAAGAGCAGAAAAAAGAAAAGCTGCAGAAGCAAAATACAAAGAGAAACTGGAGGAGCCTGGACCATCTAATGTCTCACCTGACACTGTCTCCAGCCAGAGTGAAGAGAACACAGAAAGTCCAGATGAAGAATTTGTTATGCCAGTGCCACAAAAAGCCAGTAAAATTAAAGCTGTTGTAACACCAGGACTTGCAGCAGCATTGGATAGAACCAAAACAACAGACAGAAGTGCCACCTATATTCTGACTGAAACGGCAGCAAGTCTTGGTCATGATGCAAGCAACTTAAATATCATTATCATGTAAAGGATGTTCTCTTATGTTACACAGTTGTATAATTGGTTCTTGTGCTGATTCATACATTTTTGAATATTAAGTACTGCAAGGCATAAAGAATATTATTGTTTGGAGCTAATGTTGTATGGCTGGGGGGGCCTGGCTGCCTTTTTGTTTCTGTCTTTTGTTTTTCCTTCCAGGTGGCTTGCATTTGGGACTGAGTGGCTGTGTAGCTGAGTTTATCAGGACCTCACCCTGATCACCTGCGGCTCGTCAGGACTCACAGCTGTGGTGCATCTACATGGATTGGAACATGGTGGCATTTAAGACTGGAGTATACAGTGTGTATTTGCCAGAGACTCGACCTTGTGACCAGACGGGTGAGATCGTCGTCTCGAGAACCATCTCATCATCAGTGGATGCAGAGAACGTCCAGGTTTGATGCACGGTCTGTGAAAGAGGAGGGGGTGAGGTCTCACGCTCGTCAGCACACTTCCTGAGGTACGTTAGGTTTTGTGACTAACATTTATACAGTCAGTAAATATGGTGTCCCTCACACCTTTATTATATTGAGCTGTATGTAGTCGTTTAATCAGCTTCCACTGCTGTGGAGTTTTGTGAACTGGATGTTCCATGCCTGCAGGGTGGGAAGCTGATTAGTAATTAAGCCAGGAAGTGTTTGCTGTTTGTACACCTTTGAGCGTTCTCTCTGTGTGTTGAGTGTGGACTCACATAATGATTCCTTCTTTCACAGACTCGGTTTGTCGTGGCCACCTGGGGGGGTGTCGGCGGGGTCCTTGGGTCCGAACCAGTTCTGGCTCCGGACCGTTAGCGCTGCTGGGAGCGCACCGCAATCCACCACGCCAGACCGCGCACTTTATATTTTTCACAGCACTGTTATGTTCATTAAACTCTGTTATCCTTTGTACCGTGCTCTGCTTATTTTATACTGGGTCCTTCAAACGCTGGTCGGTTCTCCGGGCTGCGTCTGACACATAACAGCTAGATCAAAATATATGTGGAAATATATAAAGCATAGACTTATTTAAATTTATCAATAATGAAACAGTATTTCATCAATAAAATGCAATGTTTGATTGTTACAAAATCTTCGCTACCCCAGTATGTAGGTATTGTAGGAGCATGATACATGTACGAGAAGAACTGCATCTCACAATTCATGTTTTAGTGTTAACTATTTTATGGGATATGAAAAGATTTGATTTTCCAATGTATTGCCATAATTTCTGTCCTGACATATCAATATTAAACTGACAGAAATAATTTGGAAATATCTGGAAATGACCATACTATATGACAAAGTTATTGCGAGCAAAATCTTTAACGGCTGTGTGCTACCAGTAAAAATTATTAGAGTTTTATGAAATTGTACATGATGTGTCTCTTTATGTTAGGTACAACAAGCCAGGTGAGACTTGAAGTTTTTTGAAAAAAAAAATTTTTGACCATTTTTATGGACCACCTTAATATACACGCATGCACACATAAACACAATTTCATAAATGCATATCTACACAATAATATATATATATATATATATATATATATATATATATATATATATATATATATATATATATATATATATATATATATACACGAGGTCTATTAGAAAAGTATCCGACCTTATTTAAAAAAAAAAAAAAAAACATGGATTTGAATCACGTGTGCTTGCGTGAGCCAACCTTGAACCTTCATGCGCATGCATGATTTTTTTCACGCCTGTCGGTTGCGTCATTTGCCTGTGAGCAGGCTTTGAGTGAGGAGTGGTCTAGCCCTCTCGGCGGATTTTCATTGTCAGGGAAATGGCTGAGAGACTGCCGCTTTGCTTGATCAAATTTTTTTTAGAAACTGTGAGGCACATCCATGTGGACACCATTCGAGAAATTCAGGTGGTTTTTGGTGAAAATTTTATGGGCTTCAAAGACATTAAGGGATGTTACCGTCCCTTTAAGGAGGGCCCACAGCAGCTGTGGGGCGCGCTGCGCTCCAGCTGCCGTCGACAGGCTGAGCGACCATTTCATTTCTAAATGGATCACTCTGTGGATCCGTGACCATCATGTGCAATTTCTCTGGTCATCACAAGAGCTGGACATCAACTATTTTCCTGCAGATTTCACTTTTAACAAGAGATTTTGTCATGGAAAGCCAAGCGGACGCTTTGCGCATCACGATGGATTTGCTGCTGGAGCGAGACAAAAGCACCTCCATTTTGGTCACACAGGACGGCTTTGAGATGGCGTTCAGACAGTTGTCGGTGGTTTTTCAGTCGAGTGATTATCCAAGAAATTGTGGATGAGCCTGGACATGCCAGAACATGTTCTGTGACGCTTCATCACGGCATTGCTTTGCGCGTGCGGCACCCATGATGCACGGAATTCCTCCGCACGTCTGTCTCAATTTGCCGAAAAAGTGCTGATGTCCACGTCTTTTCACAATTCCTGTGCTAGTCCAGACGACGTCCCGGATAAAACACAGCATCCAGTTTGGAAATGGACGGCACATTCCACTTTTAACAAGGAGTTTTTGTCATGGAAAGGAGCGGACGCTTCGCTCGTCACGACGGCAAGAGAGAAAAAGAACACCTCTGTTTCGGAGGTGTTTCTTGACATGTCCCAGCTTGTCCTTCTGGCACTCTGAAACGGAGGTGTTCTTTGTCTCTCTTGCTGTCGTGACGCGCGAAGCGTCCGCTCCTTTTGCACATCACATGCATTCACAGGCTGCGTGTGATTTCCCTGCACTTGTGCACGTCAGCATTATCTTGTACTTTGGGATTACACACACACCTCACACGCAGTGTGTGAGTGCAGCCGCCTGCCAAAAATAGAACATGAAGCAGGCATTTCAGATATGAATGAGACAAACACAATGAAGCTCAATAATGTGGAGATGGAAAAAACGGTAATTCTGTTAGAGCACAAAAGCCACACAGGAAATTTCCCTTCAAACACACAAACACACTCGTGAGTGAGCCTGCAGACACATGCACATGATGAAATTGCATTTATGCCCACAGGGATGGACCAGAATAACACACAAAACCCTTGAATGGGAGAAGAAATATTAAATGTGCACAGATGGGCAGTGGCAGTGAATCACGGGCTGAAACAGGCAGGTGTGAGAGATTCATCAGTTCACCTCAGGCTGGCCGAGCCAGAAAGGAAGAGAGACAGTTGGATGAGTTAAACCACAGCAAGAGAGGATGACCTTCTTGAGAGCGCAGAGAAAGAAGGGAAAGAAAAGCGGGTGCCGCAGACGGAGATGAGGCTCTGGAATAGCTGCCATTAATCTTCAGTATCTCTGCAGACAGAAATCTGAGACTCAGGGCAGCAAGGTGGTGCAGGTGTGACAGAGACACAGGAGGAGAGACTGTGTGGAAAACATTAAAAAGACTCACGGTGACGCTACTGAGGCCACGGGCACAGGGAGAGTTATATTCACTGCAATAAGGCACCTAAATGCCTGCAGAAGTGCAAAGTTAAAAAAAAAAAAAATCTAAAGTCAAAGGTGCAACTGTTGATGCACTGAATGTCCATCTAGTTGATAACTAGAGGGGCACTAGATGGACAGTTTCAAGCACAGACATGGAGTAAATCAGAGAAGTAACATTTTCTAATTGTTTCACAGTGGTGGTTATGTACTAAAAAAAAAAAAAAAATCAAATAACAATCATAACGCCACGCAAGCCAGCAGGAGGAAATTTCATATGAATTTTGTGAGGGAGAAAAAAAAAAAGGAAATGAGGTCGATGATTAACCTTGGCACCAGAGTTGTCAGATGTGCTTATAGTAAACAACTGACTTTTTTATTAGCTTTAAATCAGATTGCTGTTTTGTTTTTTCTTTTCTTTCTTTTTTTTTTTTTTTTTGGTGGGGGGAGCTTTAAAAATAAGAATGCTTGATAGGAAAATCTGCAATTTTAATTTTTTAGGAATGGTCACTATTTTTCCCCTGTGTATTGTTTGACACTGTCGGTTCACAGTCTCCCATTAATATTAGTTATAAGTGGTGTAGTTTAATGATCACTCCTAAAAACACCCACACCTCCAATCTCATAGTGGTTTCAGTTTAAAATGTTTTCTGTTATGGATAAGACGCGGATTGAGGAGCGGTCCAGTATCTGACTGAACCCAGCATGAAATAATCAGAAGCAGTTCCAAAAAGAAAACACATTTATTTTTTTTTACCTTTGTGCTATACATGAAATACTAAATAATTAAAGTTCTGGTGAGGTGAAAAGGCGGCGCGCTCTCTCAGCGTCTCAACAGTCGGAGTCCGAACGTTCAGGATTCAGGAGTTCCGCCAACACCCCCCCCCCCCCCCCCCCCCCAGGTGACTTTCCCAGACTGTACTCTGCGAAGGAGGAACAGAGATGAGATTATTCAACACTTATTACTACGAAATATTGTTTAGAGGCAAACTTATCAGCTACACGTTTAGGTCTGGTTTCCAACTTAGTTCAAAGAGGCTGCTGCTCACAGCTAGTGGAGGATCATTAATCCGCACGCCACTGCCGTGAGGAGCACGCCAAACAATTTCCACCAATAATTACTTATAGCTGCGTATAAACGCCAATTTACATTCACAGATAAACTTTTCAGAATATTCACCTCTGTCGTGTGCTGACAACGTTTGCCTCTCACCCTCGTCCTCCTTCACAGGCGCGATGTCAGACTCTGAAACGGCCCTCAGCGTCCCCACATGGTCGTCACAAGGTCGTATTCTCCGGCAATCTTATCCAACTCACTGCTGGTTTAAATGTAGTTCTTCATCACTACATTGGTACCAGCTGGAAGTCCGATCTGCACGTGAACATCACAGGTGTCGTGGATTGTCCTGATAGAGAGCCGCATGAGAATGCAACAGGTGCAGCCAATCATCATAACAGAGGAGAGAGACTCTTCTGCAGCACATTTTCCTCAGAGAACAGCCCCAAATCACCTGGGAAGGAAAATAAACACAAAACAACCCAACCTTGTCCAGCCAAACCCCCCCCCAACACGCAACAGTTTTCAACATTACCACTGAGCCTGTAACAGGCTATAATATTATTAACTCTATAATAACTATATATATATATATATATATAACTAGGTTATGTATTTGCCCCTGTTTGTTTGTTTGTCTGTCTGTTTGCCTGTGAACAGCCTGGAGCCCACAATGTTTCATATATAGTTGTGATTTTTTTTTTTTTTTTTTTACAAAAGGTTCATATCCTGATAGACAAGAAGTGATTCAGTTTTCAAGGTCATAGATCAAAGGTCAAAGTCAGTACAAATCTTGGAAAATTGGAAAAATCCCTATATTTAACATTGAATGAATTTTAAAAATTCATATCTCTGTCAAACAAGATCACATTTCTTTCATATTTGGAAGCATTGTGTAGGATGGTGTCCTTTATCGACTGACAAAGTTAAATCTAGATCTGATCTGGATTACAGATTTTGTGGCCATTTAAATTTAACATTGAAAACTCCATTTGATGTATATTACATCTTAATCAAATGTGCCCCAATCACTCTCATATTTGAATGCGGTGCAGACTGGCAATCACTATTACCTGACAAAGTTTGATCTGGATCTGATTCGGATTGTGGATTTTGTGGACATTTGAATGTAATATTGAAAAGCCCATTTGGTGTACATTTTGCATTATATCTCAATGAAAAGTTCCTCAATCACTCTCATGTTTCTATTATGGATTTCAGTTTATTTCATTTATATTTTGCCAAATCACAACAAAGTTGCCCCAAGGCACTTCACACAAGTAAGGTCTAACCTTACCAACCCCCAGAACAAGCACACGTGACAGTGGTAAGGAAAAACTCCCTCTGAGGAAGAAACCTCAGGCAGACCAGTCTCAAAGGGGTGACCCTCTGCTACCAACACAATTTACAAAAAATTTACTAAACAAATATACAGGAAATTTTGCGGTGCTCAGGACAGGAGGCCTGCAGAAGTGGACACCACACCCATCTCTGGATGGAGCCGCACCTCAAACAGAGAGAAAAAACAAAATCAGGCATCAGAAAGACAACAAATACAGTATAATTTGTCAGCATTAAGCAACAAGAAAAACAGAAGAAATACTAAGGTGATCGCCGGCCACCAGCCCTAAGCGTCACTAAAAGACCCAGACTTTAGTTAAGTTTTCATGATTTGTCCTGGTTCTGGGCTCATGTGCTGTTTTGTCTCTTTATCTGTGAGCCATCTGTCTTTGATTTTCTGTTTATCATGATTTCTGTCACTGGTTGTATTTATATGGTCATTTGTTTAGTCTCATCTTGGTTTGGTTCTGATTATCCTTTTCTGTACATATTACTTTTGTTTCTCGGTTTCTGCTCTATCAGTTATTTTCTGTGTCGTCATTAGTTGTACGAGGTCTGTCAATAAAGTATAGGTCCTTTTTATTTTTTTCAAAAACTATATGGATTTCATTCATATGTTTTTACGTCAGACATGCGTGCGGTCGGGTCCACGCGTCGGGACGCAGCCGGCGCGGTGCGGCGGCACAGGAAAAACACCTCCGTGTTGATAACCATTTGTAAAATCCAGGCGGCTTTTGATGGCTTTCAGTGGAGTGAGTATATGAGAAATTGTTTAACAGCTGGACATGTTCCAACTTGTCCTTAAGGCTTCCAACGGAGGTGTTTTTCCTGTGGCGGAGCGTCGCGGCGGCTGCAAGCCGACGCTGCAATCCGCCCGCACGTCTTTCATTAAAAAAATCTCCTTTAACAGTGGAATATCCGGATAAAATGCTGAAACCGACTTCTTCTGAAACTTCTCTGTTCTCTCACGACGTCCTGGATCAATAGAGCCTGAAATGTGTAGGTTTTCAGCTTGAAACAGGCTGACGACGGCGCCTGACAGCGCTGCACGACGTTTCGCTCCGTGGGAAGTCCTTAAAGCGACAGTATCACCTCAAATCTCTCATCAGCCGTTAAAATTTTCACCGAAAACCAGCTTAATTTTTCGAACCGTGTCCACTTCGATGTGTCTCACAGGTTTAGAAAAAATTTTGATCAAACAAAGCGCCAGTCTCTCAGCAACTTCTCAGACAAAGGAATTCCGACGAGGGGCTGGACGACTCCTCCCATAAGGAGTGCTCACAGGCGAATGACGTCACCGACAGGCATGGAAAAACTCACGCATGCGCACGAGGGTTCAAGCATGTCTGACGTAAAAACATATGAATGAAATCCATATAGTTTTTGAAAAAAATAAAAAGGACCTATACTTTATTGACAGACCTCGTATTTACTGTTATACTTTTGCCACATGTTAAGTCCCGCTCTACTTTAGTTTCTGCCCCAGCCTTTAATTTCCTGGGTATATTTCTGTATGCCTTCTGTCTGTCTTTTTGCTCTTGTTCTCACTCCTCTCCACTCTGCTTTGTGTTTCTGTGTCTGCACTATCTTGCACCACATCTTCCCTCTGAGTCTGTCTTCTTTGTGTTACTGCACTCTCTGCACTTGTCCTCCCTCCTCTTTGTTTTCCCTCACACCTGTTCTCACTTACCTTGATCATCACATCTTGTATTTAAACCCACCTGGTACACTCCCTCACTGCTCATTCGTTGCACTTCTTGTCTTCGTTCCAGTCTGTGTATTTTGTAGTCCTTGATCACTGTTTTCTGCCGTGTATGACCTCACTTGTTTTTTTGACTTTGCCTTTTTGCCTCAGCCTGTATTACTCTGTCTCTCCGTGCCACTGAACCCAGCTTGTTTTACCAGGTTTTTTTGCCTTGTCCTTTACTGGACCTCTGCAACGCTGACTGATCTCCTGTGCACCGAATCCTCACCTGTGTTTCAAGATAAAGACTTTTTATTACTCCACCCACTGAGTTTGTAAGTCTGCATTTGTGTCCAGCTTTCAGTCAGTACCAGGCCATGAGTCCTGACATAAAGGTTGAGGCCACGGTTGCGCTGTTTTCCTGGATAAATGAAATAAAAGGGTAAAAAAGCATAGTAACATACTATGCCGGTATGCTAGCCATACGAAAAGTATGGAAAGTAACTGCTTCTTAAGTCTGGACTTGAAAGTCTCCACAAATCTGACTGTTTATTGATGCAGGGAGATCATTCCACAGAACAGGGGGACATAAGAGAAAGCTGTGTGACCCGCAGACTTATTATTCACCTAGGGACACAAAGTAGTCCGGCACCCTAAGAACGCAGACCGGGCCGGTATGTAGGGTTTAATTAGGTCAGCTAAGTAGGGAGGTGCCAGTCCATGAACAATTTTATAGGTTAGAAGCAGAACCTTAAAATCTGATCTCACAGGGACAGGAAGCCAGTGAAGAGATGCCAAAATGGGTGTAATGTTGTCAAACTTTCTGCTTCCTGTCAAACGTTTTGCACTTGACAAGCGCAGTGCTCTAGTCAGGTTTGTTTTAAGTATGACCAGGTTTAGTTTTGAGTATAGCCAAGTTAATCTGGTAATATGAAGTACAATAGATTGCCTTGAAATTGTAAAAAAGACTATCTGTACCCCAAAAAGTACCTCCCTAATTATCAAATAAAACAAATAAATAAAAGCCTCGAGCAACCAATTTGACTCCATTAGCTTAATCTCAGCTTTCATCTTCCTGGAAGGTTATAGAGAGCTCTTTCTCTTTATTATATTTGTAGTGCGTCATATTGTCTGTGATTACTACAATGTCTACTCTGATCCTTGTTGCGCAGAAAGGAATTATGTAATAGTGTTGCCTATCCGCTGTCCAGGTTTCACTGGCAGTCATTTTTGGCATAAAGTGGAAGTGATTTGTGTCTGTTCTGTGTGATGGTCTTTAATGCAGTCAGTCACGTTACTGTAGTTCCTGATGTGTTTTAATGCTCCTGTGTCTCTTGTGCTCTCCTGTCTGTCTCTCATTGGATGTCACGTCACACACACGTCAGTGTACAGGCTTCATGCTGCTCTCTCCCTTTCTCACTTCTCTTCACCTGTCATCCATTTGCTCTTCCTCTGTCAACTGACGCTGATATTCCCGGCACACCTGCCATTCATTCTCATCACTCTGCACTTTATTAATCCTGGTGTTTCATTCTTCCTTTGCTGGATCATTATAGCTCAGTTCCCTACAGTTTTTTTCTCCTTATGAAATCATCTCTCTGCTCACCGCCCCATCTAGTGCATGTCCTGCATCAGGGTTTTCTTCCTTTGACCTTAACATAATGAAACACCGAGACATGAGCCCAGCAGCTCAGCTGGGCTCCCAAAAATGACACAAATTAGTTGTATTTAATTTTTTATTATTATTATTATTATTGGCCATCTTACCGTATTGCCCAATTATTTCCATACCACTAATAATTCTGCTAAAAGAAAATAAATCCTGGTAGATGCATGGGTACTGATCAATGACAGGCTCTGGCTTATTAACCATTTACCAGCTTTGCAAGGCACCCTGTTCAGTCTGGACTAACTGTGTGGTGCATATACAGTCCTGAGCACTTTTTGTTGATAAATTCCTTGGAGGCTGCCTCCTCATGGTTCCAGAGGAGGTTTACCTTTCAGAAGAAATGTTATCTTTCAGACTGGGAACAAGGAGGATGTGGTTGACATACAGTGAGGAAAATAAGTATTTGAACACCCTGCGATTTTGCAAGTTCTCCCACTTAGAAATCATGGAGGGGTCTGAAATTTTCATCTTAGGTGCATGTCCACTGTGAGAGACATAATCTAAAAAAAAAAAAAAAACGGAAATCACAATGTATGATTCTTTAATAATTTATTTGTAGGTTATTGCTACAAATAAGTATTTTAACACCTGTGAAAATCAATGTTAATATTTGCCACAGTAGCCTTTGTTGCAATTACAGAGGTCAAACGTTTTCCTGTAGTTTGTCACCAGGTTTGCAAACACTGCAGCAGGGATTTTGGTCCACTCCTCCATACAGATCTTCTCCAAATCTTTCAGGTTTGGAGTTTCAGCTCCCTCCAAAGATTTTCTGTTGAGTTCAGGTCTGGAGACTGGCCAGGCCACTCCAGGACCATGAAATGCTTCTTACGGAGCCCCTCCTTAGTTGCCCTGGCTGTGTGTTTGGGGTCATTGTCATGCTAGAAGACCCAGCCATGACCCATCTTCAATGCTCTTACTGAGGGAAGGAGGTTGTTTGCCAAAATCTCACAATACATGACCCCATCCATCCTCCCTTCAATACCGTGCAGTCGTCCTGTCCCTTTTGCAGAAGAGCGCCCCCAGAGTATGATGTTTCCACCCCCATGCTTCACGGTTGGGATGATTTTCTTGGGGTTGTTCTCATCCTCTAAACATGGTAAGTGGAATTCATTCCAAAAAGCTCTATTCTGGTCTCATCTGACCACATGACCTTCTCCCATGCCTCCTCTAGATCATCCAGATGGTCACTGGTGAACTTCAAACAGGCCTGGACATGTGCTGGCTTGAGCAGGGGGACCTTGCTGCCCTGCAGGATTTTTAACCATGACAGCATCATTGTTACTAATGTAATCTTTGTGACTGTGGTCCCAGCTCTCTTCAGGTCATTGACCCGGTCCTCCTCGTAGTCTGAGCTTTCTCAGAATCATCCTTACCCCACAAAGTGTGATCTTGCATTGAATCCCAGACCGAGGGAGAGGACAGTCATCTTGTGTTTCTTCCACTTTCTAATAAATAATTATAACATTGGTTGTCTTCTACCAAGCTGCTTGCATGTTGTCCTGTAGTCCATCCCAGCCTTGTGCAGGTCTACAGTTTTGTCCCTGGTGTCCTTAGACAGCTCTTTGGTCTTAGCTATGGTGGACAGGTTGAATGTGATGTGAGTGTGTGAACAGGTGTCTTTTATACAGGTAACAAGTCCAAACAGGTGCAATTAATACAGGTAAGAGTGCAGAATAAGAGGCTTCCTTAAGAAAATTAACAGGTCTGTGTGAGCCAGAATTCTTGCTGGTTTGGTAGGTTGTTCAGATACTTATTTGCAGCAGTAACATACAATAAATTATTAAAAAATCATACATTGTGATTTCCAGATTTTTTTTTTAGATTGTCTCTCACAGTGGACATGCACCTAAGATGAAAATTTCAGACCCCTCCATGATTTCTAAGTGGAGAACTTGCAAAATTGCAGGGTTGTCAAATACTTATTTTCCTCTCTGTAGAATTATGATCAACTTTATTCATCCTAAAGGAAATGTTTTATAAGTTAGTATCTGGAATGACCACCATTTGCCCCTCCTCCGCATAGAGTTGATCAGGTTGTTGATTGTGGCCTGTGAATGTTGGTCCACTCCTCTTCAATGGCTGTGCAAAGAGTTGCTGGATATTGGCAGGAAACTGGAACATGCTGTCATATACGTTGATCCAGAGCATCCCAAACATGCTCAATGGGTGACATGTCTGGTGAGTATACTGACCATGTAAGAACAGGGATGTTTTCAGCTTCCAAGAACTGTGTCCAGATCCTTGCAACATGGGGCCGTGCATCATCATGCTGCAACATGAGGTGATAGTCGTGGATGATAAGACACGGGACATATTACGCTGGTGCAAGGTTTGGTCAAGTAGCTCAGATACAGAGACAGTATTCTAGCCACACTAACTGCTGTCATAACCCATGAAAAGTTGCTGGTCATAGTTTTTCCTGAGTGATGAAGGAGGACTTCCACCAAGGCAGTGCTTCTTGTGGCAATCAATGAGTCACCAATTTTACCTTCATTTGAAGGTTGGTGAGAACATACCCAAAAGAGATTACAAGTGCAGCGGCTTGAATTTTTTTGGTCTTCCCGGAGTGCTTTGCTTTGTTGGGTGGCCACACTGAGATGTTTGAATGGAAAATTTTTGGGCACCCAATCAGACGGAGCAAAATTTGTGACTCTCACAGAAGGAGACCTTTGCTTTTGACATCTATTACACAGATTTGGACTCCTATATTTGTTCATGAAACTCAATAAATTATGTTCACACCAGATGTCTGCCAGCTGTGGTAAATCCAAGCGTCTTTAAAAAAGTACAAACTTTGTAATTCTTAGTGTATTTTTTTTTATATTTTTTTTTGACAGCAGTTTGTTAAGTCAGTTGCTGCACTACACCTTAATCAGAAACACGAACTGGCAGCCTGTGGGCTATGTTTGGCCCAGCCGTACTTTACCAGGATGTCTGGAGTTAAACTTTGAAGAAGATGGATGGATGCACATGCACCCTGAGATCTGTAATGTTTTGACTGTAGAAACTGACAAGAAATATGCACAGCTCAAAAATTGTAAATCGAGGCCTGCAAGGCCATGACAGCAGTAATTGCACCCTAGTACGGGGCTTTGTCTCAGCATCTTTATACCTGGTTGGCCAGTCAGTGTTCCCACCTGTGTCTGCATTTCTCAGTCTTAGTGACACACAAGCTTGCCTCAACACCCAGTCTGATGCCAATTGCTGTACCACACCGGGAGCCCAGCCCTGCATCTCCAAAGACAAGGCCACCCTTGCACATCCAGAGCCGTAGTCCAGCTGTGATCTTGACTTTGATGTAGTGCCATGCAGTTCACCTTACTCTGAGACAGTGCTATACTCCTGAACTGACTCCAGTGCAGTGCTACACACCTCTCCTGACTTTGACGTGCTACTGTGCACCAATTTCTGACATCAAGGTGGTGCCATGTGTTTCTTCTGCTGCTGGTTTTAAAGTGGAACCATATATATACCTGGAGAGGGGTGACTGGGAGGAATGGCCTCCCTGATCTAAACCCGATCATTTGTTATTGGACTTCTGTGCTAGTCACAGCCTGCCCATAACAAACACCATGTTCGAACATAAGGACATGGTACCAGAGCACCCTAGGCCGAAGGTCGATGATCGAGCTTGTGATTGTATCATCTGATATGAGGCCACATGTACTAGACACTCAGGGGAGAGAGGGGCAGAGTTGACAACGATCACCATCTGTGGTGAGTTGGATCAGAAGGTGGGGGAGGAGTCTGGACCGACCTGGTAGCCAAACGGATAGTGCGGGGTGAACTGGAATGTCTGGAGGTATGGACAGTGCCAAAGGATTGGCAACAGGGGTAGTGGTTCCCATATAAAAAAAAAAAAAAACAGGACCAGAGCCGTGTGTGACAATTAGGGGCATCCAGTGGTGGGCACAGCTAACCAAAAAGTTAGCTTCAATAACCACTAATCAACTAACTGAAAAGTTATCTTTTATAATGTTAAACCAATAATCAACAAAAAAATTATCGGAAGCTACACCTAACCGCTAAACCGATAACTTCCAGTATTGTCTCCGGTACACTCTCAGCTACTGACAAGCCGATTTTGAGTTTAAACCCGCCAACGCCGCTGATAGAATCAAGGTGGTCATAAACCCAAACCACAGCCAGTGAGTCAGAGCTTCTGTCTTTGTGCAACCCTGCCACTGCTGTAGGGAAGCATCATTTACCTCGCCAGCATACAGTGTCCAGCTGTGGTCCAGAGGCAGACATCTTGAAAGGAAGCAGGTTTGACTTATGGTTTTAATTTATAAACCAAATTAATCAAGCTAGTTTAACTACATTAATGTAAAGTGTGGTCATTTGTACAAAGTGAAAAAGACACATATCTTTTAATTTTAAAATAATGCACTAATTCTGAAGTTTTGAACATATTAGCACACACGTAAAAACTGCATTATGTGTAATCTGAGCCTCAATTTCAATTCAGTTTATTCATTTATATTGCGTCAAATCACAAGAGTCGTCTCAAGGCACTTCACACAAAACATTCAAAAAACAAAATGATATGAATTAAGATTACAAGCATAGTAAAAGAGTAAAAAAGTAAAAAGCATAGTAACATAATATGCCAGTATGTAATATGCCATCCAGTAAATGGGTCAAAATGCTGAATGGCAGTGTGAATGATGCCTGGTTATATCACATGGCTGTTGCTGCCTGGCTGAATCACGACTTAACAAACAGAATTTTCAGTTTGCAAATGTTTATTGCAATTGTTAGACAAATTAAAAAAAATGACATATTTTACATTACACATTTATTTGTAAAAACCAAACACCATGTTAAGTTTTGTGTTGGTTAAATGAATCAACCACTCAGTGATAGCAGACTCAGTTACCCATAATGCAGTTGGCATATGTGTGCGTGTTAATATGTTCAAAACATCAATTACTGCATTATTTTAAAATTAAAAGATATGTGTTATATTTTCACTTTGTACAAATGACAGAGTTGACAATGTTGTTAAACTATCCGGATTAATTTGGTTTATAAATCAGAACCATAAGTCAAATCTGCTTTCCTTTTGAAGGCTTCGGCCTCAAGGATCCTCTGGTCTGAAACCCAATGCTTTAACCACTAGACCATCTCCTCCCCCACTAGACCATCACCTCCCCATCACTACTCAGCCTCCCTGGTAAGGTTTTCTCCAGGGAGGCTAGAAAGGAGGGTTTGGCACATAATAGAACCTCAGATGAAGAGGAACAATGCGGGTTCTGTCCTGGCCATGGAACAACCGACCAGCTCTTCACTCTCACAAGGATGCTAGAGGGGTGCCTTGTGTGTATGCCCATCCAGGCATCAACTTTGCAAAAACAATGTCGGACTCTGTTGTTTCTTCTCTGGGCCCCTCCCCAATCAGACCGGGAGTGACATGTTTAGCCGCATGTTCTCCTTGAATTGCTGGCTGTCTGAGTGGTGTCCAAAAAATGAGGTGGGCTTCATTGATAATTGGCAAAGCTTCTGGGGGAAAACCTGGTCTTGTTAGGAGAGACGGCATCCATCCCACTTTAGAGGGAGCAGCTCTCATTTCTAGAAATCTGGCCAATTTTTTGGGATCCTCCAAACTGTGACTGTCTAGCGTTGGGACCAGGAGGCAGAGCTGTGGTCTTATACACCTCTCTGCAGCTTCTCTCCCCCTGCCATCCCCTTATACCCCATCCCCGTAGAGACGGTGCCTGCTCCCAGACCACCAATAACTAGCAAAAATCTATTTAAGCATAAAAATTCAAAAAGAAAAAATAATATAGCACCTTCAATTGCACCACAGACTAAAACAGTTAAATGTGGTCTATTAAACATTAGGTCTCTTCTTCTAAGTCCCTGGTTGGTAAATGATATAATAATTGATCAACGTATTGATTTATTCTGCCTAACAGAAACTTGGTTACAGCAGGATGAATATGTTAGTTTAAATGATGTCAACACCCCCGAGTCACACTAACTGTCAGAATGCTCGTAGCACGGGCCTGGGCGGAGGATTAGCAGCAATCTTCCATTCCAGCTTATTAATTAATCAAAAACCTAGACAGAGCTTTAATTCATTTGAAAGCTTGTCTCTTAGTCTTGTCCATCCAAATTGGAAGTCCCAAAAACCAGTTTTATTTGTTATTATCTATCGTCCACCTGGTCGTTACTGTGAGTTTCTCTGTGAATTTTCAGACCTTTTGTCTGACTTATAGTGCTTAGCTCAGATAAGATAATTATAGTGGGCGATTTTAACATCCACACAGATGCTGAGAATGACAGCCTCAACACTGCATTTAATCTATTATTAGACTCTATCGGCTTTGCTCAAAAAGTAAATGAGTCCACCCACCACTTTAATCATATTTTAGATCTTGTTCTGACTTATGGTATGGAAATAGAAGACTTAACAGTATTCCCTGAAAACTCCCTTTTGTCTGATCATTTTTTAATAACATTTACATTTACCCTGATGGACTACCCTGCCTGTGGGGAATAAGTTTCATTACATAGAAGTCTTTCAGAAAGCGCTGTAACTAGGTTTAAGGATATGATTCCTTCTTTATGTTCTCTAATGTCATATACCAACACAGAGCAGAGTAGCTACCTAAACTCTGTAAGGGAGTTAGAGTATCTTGTCAATAGTTTTTACATCCTCATTGAAGACAACTTTGGATGCTGTAGCTCCTCTGAAAAAGAGAGCTTTACATCAGAAGTGTCTGACTCCGTGGTATAACTCACAAACTCGTAGCTTAAAGCAGATACCCGTAAGTTGGAGAGGAAATGGCGTCTCACTAATTTAGAAGATCTTCACTTAGCCTGGAAAAAGAGTTTGTTGCTCTATAAGAAAGCCCTTCGTGAAGCTAGGACATCTTTCTACTCATCACTAATTGAAGAAAATAAGAACAACCCCAGGTTTCTTTTCAGCACTGTAGGCAGGCTGACAAAGAGTCAGAGCTCTATTGAGCTGAGTATTCCATTAACTTTAACTAGTAATGACTTCATGACTTTCTTTGCTAACAAAATTTTGACTATTAGAGAAAAAATTACTCATAACCATCCCAAAGATGTATCGTTATCTTTGGCTGCTTTCAGTGATGCCGTATTTGGTTAGACTCTTTCTCTCCGATTGTTCTGTCTGAGTATTTCATTAGTTACTTCATCCAAACCATCAACATGCTTATTAGACCCCATTCCTGCAGGCTGCTCAAGGAAGTCCTACCATTATTTAATGCTTCAATCTAAATATGATCAATCTATCTTTGTTAGTTGGTTATGTACCACAGGCCTTTAAGGTGCAGTAATTAAACCATTACTTAAAAAGCCATCACTTGACCCAGCTATCTTAGCTAATTATAGGCCAATCTCCAACCTTCCTTTTCTCTCAAAGATTCTTGAGAGGGTAGTTGTAAAACAGCTAACTGATCACCTGCAGAGGAATGGTCTATTTGAAGAGTTTCAGTCAGGTTTTAGAATTCATCATAGTACAGAAACAGCATTAGTGAAGGTTACAAATGGATCTTCTTATGGCTTCGGACACTGGACTTATCTCTGTGCTTGTTCTGTTGGACCTCAGTGCTAGCTTTGATACTGTTGACCATAAAATTTATTACAGAGATTAGAGCATGTCATAGGTATTAAAGGCATTGCGCTGCGGTGGTTTGAATCATATTTGTCTAATAGATTACAGTTTTGTTCATGTAAATGGGGAATCTTCTTCACAGACTAAAGTTAATTATGGAGTTCCACAAGGTTCTGTGCTAGGACCAATTTTATTCACTTTATACATGCTTCCCTTGGGCAGTATTATTAGACGGTATTGCTTAAATTTTCATTGTTACGCAGATGATACCCAGCTTTATCTATCCATGAAGCCAGAGGATACACACCAATTAGCTAAACTGCAGGATGTCTTACAGACATAAAGACATGGATGACCTCTAATTTCCTGCTTTTAAACTCAGATAAAACTGAAGTTATTGTACTTGGCCCCACAAATCTTAGAAGCATGGTGTCTAACCAGATCGTTACTCTGGATGGCATTTCCCTGATCTCTAGTAATACTGTGAGAAATCTTGGAGTTATTTTTGATCAGGATATGTCATTCAAAGCGCATATTAAACAAATATGCAGGACTGCCTTTTTGCATTTACGCAATATCTCTAAAATCAGAAAGGTCTTGTCTCAGAGTGATGCTGAAAAATTAATTCATGCATTTATTTCCTCTAGGCTGGACTATTGTAATTCATTATTATCAGGGTTGTCCTAAAAGTTCCCTAAAAAAGCCTTCAGTTGGTTCAGAATGCTGCAGCTAGAGTACTGACGGGGACTAGCAGGAGAGAGCATATCTCACCCGTGTGGCCTCCCTTCATTGGCTTCCTGTTAATGCTAGAATAGAATTTAAAATTCTTCTTCTTACTTATAAGGTTTTGAATAATCAGGTCCCATCTTATCTAGGGACCTCGTAGTACCATATTACCCCCATTAGAGCACTTCGCTCTCAGACTGCGGGCTTACTTGTAGTTCCTAGGGTTTGTAAGAGTAGAATGGGGAGGCAGAGCCTTCAGCTTTCAGGCTCCTCTCCTGTGGAACCAGCTCCCAATTCAAGATCAGGGAGACAGATACCCTCTCTACTTTTTAAGATTAGGCTTAAAACTTTCCTTTTCGCTAAGGCTTATAGTTAGGGCTGGATCGGGTGACCCTGGGACCATCCCTTGGTTATGTTGCTTTAGACGTAGACTGTGGGGGGGTTTCCCATGATGCACTGTTTCTTTCTCTTTTTGCTCCGTATGCATCACTCTGCATTTAATCATTAGTGATCAATCTCTTTTTCCTGGTTCTTTCCCTCAGCCCCACCAGTCTCAGCAGAAGACTGCCCCTCCCTGAGCCTGGTTCTGCTGGAGGTTTTCTTCCTGTTAAAAGGGAGTTTTTCCTTCCCACTGTGGCCAAGTGCTTGCTCATAGGGGGTCGTTTTGACCGTTGGGGTTTTTCATAATTATGTATGGCCTTGCCTTGCAATGTGGAGCGCCTTGGGGCAACTGTTGTTGTGATTTGCGCTATATAAGAAAAAAGTTGATTGATTGATTGATCCAGTCTATATGTGTTTTGTGGACTTGGTGAAGGCGTATAATTGAGTACCCCCGGGAGATACTGTGGGAGGTGCTGCGGGAGTACAGACTGAGGAGGTCCCTTCTCAGGGTAATCCAGTCTTTGTACTTCCGTTCGGGCCTCGGCAGTAAGCCAGACCTTTTCCCGGTGGAGACTGACCTCCACCAGGGCTGCACCTTGTCACCAATCCTGTTTCTGATATTCATGGACAGGATATTGAGGTATAGTCAGGGGAAGGAGGAATCTTCAGTTTGATGGGCTTGAGGGTCTCATCACTGCATTTTGTAGATGATGTGTCCTGTTGGCTTCATCGGTCTGTGACCTCCAGCACAGTCGAGGGTGAAGCAGCTAGGATGAGGATCAGCACCTCTAAATCTGAGGCCATGGTTCTCAGCAGGAAACCAATGTATTGCCTACTCCTGGTAGGGAATGAGGTCTTGCCTGAAGTGAAGGAGTTCAAGTACTTTGGGGTCTTGTTCACGAGTGAGGTGACAAGGGAGCATGAGATTGGCTGGAGAATCTGCACAGCGGGGGTGGTATTACATTCACTCTACCATACTTTTGTGACAAAATGGGAGCTGAGCCAAAAGGTGAACCTCTCGATCTACCGGTCAATCTTAGTTCCTCCTCTCACCTATGGTTGGATCATGGCCGAAAGAACTAGATCGTGGGTACAAGTAGCCGAAATGGGTTTCTTCAACCGGGTGGCTTGTGTCTCCCTTAGAGATAGGGTGAGAAGCTTAGTCATTTGTGAGGAGCTCGGAGTGGAGTCACTGGTCCTTTGTGTTGAAAGGAGCCAGCTGTGGTAGTTTGGGCATCTGGTAAGGATGCCTTCTGGGTGCCTCCTTAGCGAGGTGTTCCAAGCATGTCCAGCTGGGAGAAGACCCCGGGGAAAACCCAGAACTAGATGGAGAGATTATATGTATCTCCACAATGGCCTGGGAACACCTCAGGATTCCATAGTTTGAGATGGTTAATGTGGCCCGGCAAAGGGAAGTTGGGGGTCCCCTACTGGAACTGTCACTCTCACAACACGATCCAGGATAAGTGGTTGAAAATGTATGTATGTAAATTCCCACAGCATCTAATATGTTCCCACACAGTAAATTTTGCAGAGTAAAATACACTCGGCCAGGATAACATTTGGACCCAGTCCAAATAGAGTAAAATATACTCTATTATAGAGTGAAATGAGCTCTGCCGTCTTGTCAAATCATGTTTTTCAACTCCAATAGGTGTCATCCACAGCATGATAGAGTTGATTTTACCCCGTGATAGAGTATATTTAACTCTATTTAAAGTGGGACCAAATGTTATTCTGGCAGAGTATATTGTACTCTGCAAAATTTACTGTGCACTAATTTGTTACAAAGCGCATGATCATGCACGTACCCTGTGCAATTCATTCTCACAATGTTCTTCATGTGAACAATCTAACTGCACATGCACATACCACATACTCACTGTGCTTGTCCTGTCTATAATGATACTGTACCTCATGCTTTGCTTTTTCAGTTGTTCTGCAAGTTTTTCTTTGTCCACAGTAGTTTCAACAATAAACTACAGTCAAAAAAACTGTTCTCCTGCCAAATAGTGCCCATCTCTGTGAAGACACTCAAGGTGCTCTGTACAAGCGTGCACATGCATGCATTGAGCTGAGGTGAACCTCAATTTGTATGAGGAGATATGCGAGAATGGTGTTTTTGGCTGTGTTTCAGGACCATGGACAGAGACCTGCACATTTCATTCACAAAGCAGTCCACAGACTGCTGCTGTGTGACCCTTTCTGCGCCGCACTTTTATAAATACGTCAGTAAAGTCTCTACCACGTTTAATTACAATGTTAATAAGTCAACCCAATCGGTACTACATCCTTATTTAATTCTTACTGTGTCCTGATTTGAACACCTCTTCACTTTTTACTTTTTGAACAGTTCGACTACATCCTCCACATCCATGTACAATACATCAAGCTCTTATGACCCTTACAAGTTTCTGCTGTTTACGTTGAACAGATTTTCTGCATCCTCCCAGTTTTTTTTTGTTTTTTTGTTTTTGTTGTTGTTGTTGTTTTGTTTTGTTTTTGCAGAAGTTGTAGAAAAGGGAGTGTGAGCTCTACATTTCTGATTACTGCCATAGTTTCAATTTATTTGTATTTATATTGTTGTGAAAAGTGTAGGAACACGGACCCTCAACAGGGGGCGCAAATGAACGGACAATGGAATAAGCCAAATATAACAATTTAATGTTGTGAATGTGCACAACAGAGCAACAGACAACACAATTGAGATCAACAGTCAAATAAGTTACGTTGATGTGTGAGCAGGATTGAGGATAGGAGATGCCCGTCCAGAAAAGAGCCGGATCCCACACGCCTTCCACTCCACCGGACCTGAAGCAATCCTGGAGCCTCCAAGCACTGGGTCCCCAGGTGGCCACTGCCTCCGGCTGTCAGATCGGGTACTGCTGGCAGGAAGAACAGACAGGTGATGGTGGGTGTGTGAACACCCAGCAAACAGTTCAACATAAAGGTGGAAAGCACCTCCACCTCTCAATCACAATGCACACGGAGCTTGTACAGATCCTGAAGTCACACTTAAATAGAGTCTGCAAACTCAGAATAATGTCAGTCAGCACAGAAGCAAAAACGTTACCACTGTATGATACCAAAAGGCTGAGACGTTTACTTGTCGGTAGACGATTTCTCGGCAGTGAGGTGAAGATGCTGCCCGGCTCTTATGGAGGTGTGGATGATGGTGATGAGTGACAGCTGGCGTTGTTGATGAGTGACAGATGCCACTCCCGGTGCTCCGGCGCCCTCACGTGCCTGAAGCCCGCACTTCAGGCAGGACGCCCTCTGGTGGTGGGCCAGCAGTACCTCCTCTTCAGCGGCCCTTGAATTTCCCTCTAGGATCAATAAAGTATCTATCTATCTATCTATCTATCTATCTATCTATCTATCTATCTATCTATCTATCTATCTATCTATCTATCACACAACAGGCCCCCCCCCCTCAACGGGTGCCTCCTGGCGCCCGACCAGGCTTGTCCGGGTGACGGGTGTCGAAGTCGGCCACGAGGGCCGGGTCCAAGATGAAGCTCCTCTTCACCCAGGAGCGCTCTTCGGGTCCATAACCCTCCCAGTCCACTAGATACTGGAACCCCCGGCCCTTACGACGGACGTCCAAGAGCCGGCGAACTGTCCACGCAGGCTCCCGTCGATGATCCGGGCAGGAGGCGGCGCCGGTCCGGGGGCACAGAGGGTTGAGGTGTGGTGAGGCTTGATCTGGGAGACATGAAAGACTGGATGGATCCGCGGTGAAGCTGAGGCTGCCAGCTTCACTGCGGACTGAGGACCTTAATGATGGGGAAGGGGCCAATGTACCGATCCTTCAGTTTTTGTGAGTCCACCTGTAACGGAATGTCTTTAGTCGACAGCCAAACCTCCTGCCCGGGCTGGTATGCAGGGGCCGGGGACTGCCGGTGGTCTGCATGGGCCTTGGCCCTCGTCCGGGCTTTGAGCAGGGCAGAGCGGGCAGAGCGCCACACCCGATGGCACCGCCTCAGATGGGCCTGGACCGAGGGCACCCCGACCTCTCCCTCCACAAGTGGAAACAATGGGGGCTGGTACCCCAAACACACCTCAAACGGGGAGAGGCCGGTGGCAGACGAGACTTGACTGTTGTGTGCATACTCGATCCAGGCCAGATGGTTGCTCCAGGCTGTCGTGTGCGCCGAGCTCACACAGCGAAGGGCCTGTTCCAATTCCTGGTTGGCCCGCTCTACCTGTCCGTTGGTCTGGGGATGGTACCCGGACGAGAGGCTCACGGTGGCCCCCAGTTCTCTACAGAAACTCCTCCAAACTTGCGAGGAGAACTGGGGACCACGGTCAGAGACGACATCGGATGGAATCCCATGCAGACGCACAACGTGGTGGACCAGGAGGTCTGCAGTCTTCTGGGCCGTCGGGAGCTTCGGGAGGGCCACGAAGTGGGCCGCCTTGGAGAACTGGTCCACTATCGTGAGGATGGTGGTCATGCCCTGGGACGGCGGGAGGCCTGTGACGAAGTCCAGGCCAGTGTGGGACCAGGGGAGGTGGGGCACAGGTAACGGCTGGAGGAGACCCTGTGCCCATTGGTGGTCTGCCTTTCCCCTGGCACAGGTGGTGCAGGCCTGGACATACTCCCAGACGTCGGCTTCCATAGACGCCCACCAGAAGCGCTGCCTGACCACTGCCACAGTTCTTTGCACCCCTAGGTGACAGGAGAGCTTGGACCCATGACAGAAGTCCAGGACAGCAGCTCTGGCTTCCAGTGGGATGTAGAGTCTGTTCCTTGGGCCGGTCCCCGGGTCCGGGTTCCGTGCCAGGGCCTCCTGGACGGTCTTCTCCACGTCCCAGGTGAGGGCTGCCACGATAGTGGACTCGGGGATGATAGGTTCCAGTGGATCTGACAGCTCGACCTTGACCTCCTCTTCATGGACCCGGGACAGGGCGTCAGATCGCTGGTTCTTAGTCCCGGGACGGTAGGTAATCCGGAAGTCAAATCGCTCGAAGAACAGTGACCAGCGGGCTTGCCTGGGGTTCAGACGCTTGGCGGTCCGAATGTACTCCAGGTTCCGATGGTCCGTGAAAACCGTAAATGGTACCGCAGCTCCCTCCAACAGGTGTCTCCACTCCTCAAGAGCCTCTTTCACCGCAAGAAGTTCCCGATTGCCGACGTCATAGTTCCGCTCCGCCGGGGTCAACCTGCGGGAAAAATAGGCACATGGATGGAGAACCTTGTCGGACTCTCCACTCTGGGACAGCACGGCTCCTATCCCTGAGTCAGAGGCATCCACTTCAACAACAAACTGGCGATTGGGATCGGGCTGCACCAGAACGGGTGCACCCATCGGGGAGGTGGAGTTCTGGATCAACCCAGCAGCTAAGGAGTCCCGGATGTAGGTCTCCATTGATTCGCGCTCAGGACAAGAGAGGTTGTACAGCCTGCTGGACGGGTACTCAGCGCCTGGGATCAAATCAATGGCACAATCGTACGGATGGTGCGGGGGAAGAGCGAGTGCCAGCTCTTTGCTGAAGACGTCAGCAAGATCATGGTACTCCCTCAGGCACCGCTGACAGATTGGGGGGGGACTTTAACCTCCTCATTAGTTTGTCACACTGGGTGGAACCGAGGATCCTAAACATTCCCTGTGGCAGGTGTCGTTGCCACTGTGTCACTACCCCAGACAGCCAATCAATCTGGGGATTGTGCTTTAATATCCATGGAAACCCCAAAATCACTCGGGAGGTAGAAGGTGTTATATAAAACACAATCTCCTCCCTGTGAATTCCAGACACCACCAATGTCACTGGTTGTGTCTGATGTGTGATTAATGGGAGAAGGGTGCCATCTAGTGCCTGTACCTTCAATGGGGAAGGTAGTGCCACTAGAGGGGAGCCCTACCTCCCTGGCCCATCTGCTGTTCAGCAGATTCCCTTCAGACCCCGTGTCCACCAGTGCTGGGGTGTGAAGGGTAAGATCCCCACAAAGGATTGTCGCTGGGATGCGTGCTGATCTACGGGCTTTTCCCGCGTGGATGTTATGGCCCACCCTTAACCCAGTCTTTAAGGGCGGGTGTTGTAGTTTAACCATTTGGGGCAGTTTTTTTTGTATGTGCTCGTCAGAGCCACAAAAAAAAACACTCCCCGTGAGCCAGCCTCCGTTGTCTGTCATGTGATTTTACTTTGGCCCTGCTCGTGTCCATAGCTTCGTCAGCAGGGGGAGCTGTGGCTCCATGGAGCTCTCTGACTGTGGAGCGTGGAGACGGCGGCACCCTTTTGGACCCGGAAGGAAGAGGGACAGCTCATGCCCGGCCACGCCCTTCGCCCCGCTCCCGACGGTGTTCTTCTAACCGGTTGTCTAACCGTATAACCAGGTCGACAAGCCCGTCAAAATCCCGCGGCTCATCCTTAGCCAGCAGGTGCTCCTTCAGGACCGGAGACAGTCCATTTACGAAGGCGGTGCGGAGTGCAACGGTATTCCAGCCGGGCCTCGCAGCCGTGATGCGGGAAGTTGACTGCGTACTCGGCTGCACTCCGACATCCCTGTCTCATAGACAGCAGCACAGTCGAAGCGGTCTCGCCTCTATTGGGATGATCAAACACTTGTTTAAACTCCCTCACAAACCCAGGGATATGTCGTTAGGAGCCGTGAGTTTTGCTCCCAGAGTGCCATAGCCCAGGCGCGTGCCTCTCCTCGAAGCAAATTGATGACATAAGCCACCCGGCTGGCATCTGACGCGTACATGACGGGACATTGTGCAAAGACGAGCGAACACTGCATTAAGAAGTCCGTGCACGTCTCGACACAACCTCCGTACGGTTCCGGTGGGCTTATGTATGCTTCAGGGGATGGGGGGGTTCGTTGAATCACCACTGGAATGTCTGTATTTTGTGCTCGGTCGGCTGGAAGAGGTGCTGCAGCAGCGCCTGGAGTGCGCGCTTCCACCTGGGCGGTGAGAGCCTCCATCCTCCGATTGAGTATGATGTTCTGCTCGGTTACTAAATCCAACCGAGCAGTGAAGGCGGTTAAGATTTCCTGCAGCTCTCCTAACACACCTCCTGCCGACGCCTGTGCACCCTGTGTTTCCATTGGCGGTTCAAGCGATGGTTGACGCCCCTCGGGATCCATGACGCTGGCCGAGAAATCCTGTTGTGAAAAGTGTAGGAACACGGACCCACAACAGGGGGCGCAAATGAACGGACAATGGAATAAGCCAAATATAACAATTTAATGTTGTGAATGTGCACAACAGAGCAACAGACAACACAATTGAGATCAACAGTCAAATAAGTTACGGTGATGTGTGAGCAGGCTCGAGGATAGGAGACGCCCGTCCAGAAAAGAGCCGGATCCCACACGCCTTCCACTCCACCGGACCTGAAGCAATCCTGGAGCCACCAAGCACTGGGTCCCCAGGTGGCCACTGCCTCCGGCTGTCAGATCGGGTACTGCTGGCAGGAAGAACAGACAGGTGATGGTGGGTGCGTGAACACCCTGCAAACAGTTCAACATAAAGGTGGAAAGCACCTCCACCTCTCAATCACAATGCCACGGAGCTTGTACAGATCCTGAAGTCACACTTAAACAGAGTCTGCAAACTCAGAATAATGTCAGTCAGCACAGACGTAAAAATGTTACCACTGTATGATACCAAAAGGCTGAGACGTTTACTTGTCGGTAGACGATTTCTCGGCAGTGAGGTGAAGATGCTGCCCGGCTCTTATGGAGGTGTGGATGATGGTGATGAGTGACAGCTGGCGTTGTTGATGAGTGACAGCTGCCACTCCCGGTGCTCCGGCGCCCTCACGTGCCTGAAGCCCGCACTTCAGGCAGGACGCCCTCTGGTGGTGGGCCAGCAGTACCTCCTCTTCAGCGGCCCACACAACATATATATCATCAAATTGGGAATTGTGCTGGAGACCCTCCTGTCCTTTGCACCGACAGCTTTCCTGTATATTCGTTTTGAGAATTGTTCTGTAAGTATGTCCGGTACCCGTGATCCAAGCCTGGTCTGCTTGAGGTTTCTTCCTCAGAGGGAGTTTTTCCTTACCACTGTTGCTCTGGGGACTAGCAAGGTTAGACCTTACTTGTGTGAAGCGCCTTGAGGCAACTCTTTGTGATTTGGCGCTATATAAATGAATATAATTAAACTGAAATTGAAAATCACAACAGTGCTGCTTCAAGGAGCCTCACATGAGTAAAGGCAACTTCACATTTGCATGAATTTGATCCCCGTATTAACACGCAATCTTGCATGTTAATGAGTAAACTCGTCATAAACTGTTGTAAACTGTGTGCGGCTGCATTCATTTTGGGGCCCTTGCATGAACAAGTCATGACATTGCGCAACCTATTCGAAAACACTGCGTGTCACTGTGTGTCAATTGGTGTCATTGCGCACAGGCTATCTTAACCTGAAATTAGGTTATGACAAGATGTTACATCTATAATAAACAGAACTTTACAGATAATTAACTAATTCTTAAGAACGAATGAAAACGCAAACTGATTTACCAATCCATTACAATATATATATATATATATATATATATATATATATATATATATATATATTATAAATAATTACCTTTGAGACAAGATTCCACATGCGTTCTCCACCACATTATGCGCACGAGGCAATCTGCAGGTGTAGATAATTTCTCTGTGATTCTGGGAGTGATGAGAAAATGGTTTCATCAGCCATGTTTTGAGAACAAATGTGTCATCGGCTACAAAATTATTATTTTATATAGTGTGGCATCAAGCAGGACAATGTGGGATGCTTTGACATGATGAATTGCGCGGCAGTACAGGAATTAAATTTGTGAAAGTGTCAAGGTGCCTTAAGGTCTACCAACCCTCCTGAGCAAGTACACAGGCAACTGTGGTAAGGAAAATCTCCCTCTGGTGATAATGAGGAAGAAACCTCAAGCAGACCAGACTCACAGGGGTCACCCACTCAAGTGATCATCATGATGACCTCCTATATTAAGCATGGTTTGTTGTTGTTATTGGGTATGTTTGATGAGTTTAAGTATCTCGGGGTCTTGTTCATGAGCGAGGGATGGATGGAGAGTGAGCTCGACAGACGGATCGGTGCAGGGTCTGTAGTGATGCGGTCGCTGTATCGGACTGTCGTGGTGAAGAGAGAGCTGAGCAGGGGAGCAAAGCTCTCCATTTACCAATCGATCTACGTTCCGACCCTCACCTATGGTCATGAGATTTGGCTCATGACCAAAAGAACGAGATCGTGAGTACAATCGGCCCAGATGAGTTTCCTCTGCAGGGTGGCTGGGCGCTCCCTTAGAGGTAGGGTGAGGAGCTCAGGGTTGAACTGCTGCTCCTCCATGTTGAAAGGAGCCAGCTGAGGTGGCTCGGGCATCTTTTCCAGATGCCCCCTGGACACCTCGCTGGAGAGGTGTTCCGGGCACGTCCCATTGGGAGGAGGCCCCGGGGAAGACCCACGACACGCTGGAGGCACTACATCTCTCGGCTGGCTTGGGAACACCTCTGGGTTCCCCCAGAGGAGGTCGGGGATGTGTGGATCGGGAGGTCTGGGCGCCTTTGCTTGAGCTGCTGCCCCCGCGACCCAACTCCGGATAAACTGGAAGAAAATGGATGGATGGATGGGTTCATTGACATTAGCTAATGCAGTCATAAGAATGAACACACAGTTAATTAAGATAAGATAAGAAAAGCCTTTATTCATCCCTCAATGGGGAAATTTAAGTGTCACATCACAGCATAGAACAGTAGGAATAGACAGAAGGGCATGCAATAAAACAAACAAGTAACTCTTAAAAAACAAGAGCTAAAGAAAAAAAAAGCACTGAGTGCCGGGTAAAGCTAAGGCTAAGGGCGTGAGGACCGTCCCCTGGGGGGCCCCCACACTGCAGGTCAGGAGGTCAAACACACAGTTCTTGGTCCTCACAAACTGGGGCCGGTTTGTGAGGTAGTCCAGGACCCACTCAGCCAGATCCTCGTCCACTCCTGCAATCACCAGCTTGTCCCTCAGGAGCCACGGCTGGATGGTGTTGAAAGCACTGGAGAAGTCAAAGAAAAGAATCCTCACAGCGCTGCCGGGCCTCTCCAGGTGGGACAGCGAGCGGTGCAGCAGGGAGATGATGGCGTCCTCCACTCCGATGCACATTAACTAGGGGATTTTAGTCATTAACTTATGATGTTCATGTTAGTTACTGCATTAATATGCATAAAATGCATAATAATGCATAAACTAATAGTGAATCAAGCATGAACTTTTTAATAATCATTTTTTAATGGTGTTCAAAATCTTAATAATTTAAAAATCAATGTATAAATTAATTCCTTGGCTAACATAACACTATTAGTATATTGCTAAGTATAGTTAACACTTCATTGACAGTTTATAATTGTTTGTTTGCTTGCTTTTTCTCGCCATCATCGTTGTTCCTGTCCTTTATGTTGCTGTAGACGTGGTCTTTGTCAGCATTTGTCACTGTGTCGTGGTTCTTTTGTATGTTACCGTCATAATTCATGGGGGTAAATGGGGCAGCAAATTGCTGCTGTATTATTAAAAGTGGTATGTATTTTTAATGGTACCAGGCAGCTGTGACTCATATGAGAGTGAGATATACAGACAGAGGGTTTTAACAAAGTGATGTTTGTCAAGACAATGAATAATATTTTAGTCCTAACCAAGGACCATTTCTCTATATAAAATGGTTCTTGGTGTCAAGGAAGAGAGGTTACATTGTGGTTGTGATTTGAATGTGCCTTAATTTCTTTTTTTATCTCATTTAAATTTCTCTAACATTCTAAAAAAAATAGGTTTGCTTTTCTTTTTTATGGCAATGAAATTCAGAATTCTGACTTTTCTTCTCTGTCCGTTGTAACTGACCACTATTACCTTATATGATCTGTAACTGCACCTTTTTAGTTTTATTTATTTCGTACTATGTAAATGTGAAATACAGGTATCAAATGTGTATCACTGCATTTTATTGGAGACAGCTGAGACTACTTGGTATTTCGGAACTGGTGCTTTCATGGCTGAGACCTTTCTTGTCAGGTTGAATGGCACAACATCTCAATTCTCAACTATAAAATATGAGGTACCCTCAGCTTCTGTTCTGGGTCCACTGTTTTTTTTGTTTTTATCTAGCACCTGTCAGATTATACATCGACATGGAATTACCATTCACCGTTATGCTGGCAACTTGCCCATCTCTGTCGGTAAAGTGTCACAAATTGTAAAGCTGAGGCTTGCCAAGATGCAGTGTAAAAACAGATGTATGCTAATTTCCTGCTTTTGAATGTAGGGAAGAGCAAGAAGACTTGTAGTTGGGCCTGCTACACTGTGACATCTTTATGATCAACACTGTCACTGGGTGATGGTGTGATTCATCGCAGTGAAAAGGCTATACGAATCTGGGTGTGATCTCTGACACATAAGACTCTGAATTGTCATGCACCTATCTTGCTAACCTTGTTAAACCATATGTGCATTGTTATGCCTTGTTGTCACAGGATATAGGTTTACTCTTTCTCCAGATTAAAAAAAAAAAGTTGCCAGGCTTCAGAACCTATTGTGTAGACCAGTTTGCCTTGTCATTCAACTCAACTCTGTTGCCTTTTCTTTCAACTCAGCCCTTTAAACTTGTTTTCTGTTATTTATAATTAGTTTTATGGTTTTATGTCATAGAATTGTATTAGCTGGTTTGTATTCTGTGTTTGTACTTGATGCCAAATTTGAATTATTCAAATGAATACAAAATTTTGTTTTATTGTTCTCTCCTAATGTTTAATTATGTAGAGCATTTTGTAAATTTTTTGCACTTAAAAGTTCTGTATAAATAATTTGACTATATTGTCATTGTAATAATGTTTACTCCATCTTCTTGTATTCCTCTGTCAAATACTAATGATGCTTTCTGGTGCAAGATGCACAGTGTTGCTAATTTTCACTTTATTACCAGCCAGCTGTTTAAATGTACTAAAAATAGTAATCCGTTTGGACAAACAACATTACATAGTATTTTACACGATGAGTACACCATGCCATTGTTGTTGACCTTGTTTATGTTAATGTGTCACAGTGTACAGGTATAGTAAACTCATGAAATAAAAGGCCAATGTGATACTTGATATTAAGAAAGAGTAAAATGAAATTTCTGGACTATTTGTAAGACAAATATTTAGGTGAGGTATTGACAAAAACATATGCCATTAATACATATAGTATCGAGATCATAGTGGATTAATACGTGGTTCCGAGATCATAGTGGTTCCGAGACCACTAGTCCTGAGGTCATGTGGCTCCAAGGTCTCTAGAAACCTCAGATCTGTTGTGATGACCCTGAGTGAAAGGGGGAAGTTGAAAGTACTGTTGCTTAATGCTGATGAATTATACCTTAAGTGTAGTTTTTTTCTGGCCAACTGATTCTGTTTTCTTTATCTCTCTGTCCGAGATGCAGCTGGATCCACGTGCTGGATTGGAATATTTCTGTGGCAGATGGGGGACAGACTTTGCTGTAGGAATAGATCCAGTGAGTGGCTCGATGACACCCCCCACCCACCCAACCTGACGGTGGACTGGACGCCTGCATGGACTCTGGCTAATTGTTGTTATGTTGTGTTCTGTATTGTAAACCTTTTTGCAAGAATGGCCTAAGCAGTGGGTCACCCCTTTGAGTCTGGTCTGCTTGAGGTTTCTTCCTCAATATCATCAGAGGGACTTTTTCCTTACCGCTGTCTCCTGTGTGTTTGCTCTTGGGATTGGTAAGATTAGACGTTACTTGTGTGAAACGCCTTGAGGCAGCTTTGTTGTGATTTATTGCTATATAAACTAAATAAATTGAATTGAAATTGAATTGAAATTAAATTGATTATCGCCATTGTTGTGAGCTGTTTTATAATTTATTTAGTGACAGTGGAACAGACTGACATTATAGGTTGTGCGCAAAAGGACAAAAAGGAGACTAATATCATTTCTTACTGCTCCAGGAAATCTTACTATCTGATGAGGTTGAGTCAGTAAGGAGAGAAGTCACAGCAAATGAACCTCAATGCTCTTGTGCTGTTCTAAATGCACAGTATGTGTGTTGCCATATTCTGTTGCATTTTCAATAGATGAGTTTTTTCTCTCAGCATCTGCAGCCTGAGGGCTGTTCCTCAACCAGAAATCCAGCATTCTTCACTGATGATATGCTGACATAAAATGACCTATTGTAATTTCATGTAACGACAGACATAATCTGTAGGCGTTTTAATGGCTTTTATTTGAGATAGATAGATTTAGGTTTTAAGATCATGTGGCTGCTGTCCAATAAATAATTTGTTGCTGTTAAAACTAATTATTTCAGTAAAGCAAAGGCTTTTTCCCTGCATCTTTGTTGATTGGATTATGAGCAAGATTACTGAAGCATTAATCAGGGGAACTCAGTGATTCGTGAGCCTGGAATAGAAATAATGATTACTGGAGTAGAGGTGAATCAATATGTAAATGCAGCAACACCAAAAACAATTTTGACAGTTTTGGTTAGGGAAGTGATAAGATGTGCCATATTCAATATTTTATTCACACACAATGACAAATGCTACATCATATTGGTGTAATAATCAATCTATAAAAACAAGAATATACAAAAACAAGCAAACAATTAATAAAATTACTGTAAATCGTATAAATGGACTAGTTAGCACTTTCCATCTACCCTCTCCGGGAATCATCACCTTATCATGATGGAGAGGTTTGTGTGCCACTTTGAAGCTGAGAGCTGTGTTGTCTGGAGCCTTTGTGCTCCTGGTAGGGTCTCCCATGGCAATTTGGTCTCAGGCGAGAGGCCAGACTAAGAATGGTTCACAAGACACCATGACAGAACAAGGCAGAGGAAATGTGACCCTGCCCGGAGGAAGCCCGGGGCCCCTGTCTGGAGCCAGGCTTGGATGTAGGGCCTGTCAGAGAGCGCCTGGTCAAGCTTCGTTCCTACTCTCACCTCATGAGGGTTGGGTCATGACTGAAAGAACTATAGTGGGTACAAGTGGCCGAAATGGGCTTCCTTAGGAGGGTGGCCGGTGTTTCCCTTAGCGATAGACTGAGAAACTCGGTCATCTGTGAGGAGCTTGGAGTAGAGCCACTGCTCTTTCTCGTTGAAAGGAGCCAGCTGAGATCTCCACACTGGACTGGGAACGCCTCGGGATGCCCCAGTCAGAGGTGGTCAATGTGGCCCAGGAAAGGGAAGTTTGGGGTCCCCTGCTAGAGCTGTTGCCCCCATGACCCGATCCCAGATAAGCGGCTGAAGATGAGTGATGAGTAAGTTTTCCATCTACATCAGAAGCTCAAAGCGCTTTGCAGTGATGATTTGCATTCACCCATTCACATAGACACACTCACACACTGATGTCAGGGTGCTGCCATGCAAGGCGCTCACTACACACCGGGAGCAAATTGGGGATTAAGGTCCGTGCCCAAGGGCCCTAAGTGATTGTCCAGCCAGACTGAGGTTTGAACCGAGGATCCTCTGGTCTGACGCCCACTGCTTCAGACCAGAGGATCACTTGACCATCACCTCCCCTTGTGGTTCATGTTACGTGTTTACATCATACGCAGCTGTGAAAAGCCCAGGCTGTGGCATCCATCAATGCTGCATTCAAAACCCCTGAGAAGCTAGGAGTCTCGGACTTCGAGCTTAATTAGTGGAATTACTGACGAGACGGGCGTTTTTTGTTTTTTTTTTTCACTCTGCTGGACATTTCTGCCAGTGAGTGCGTTACCATCATGTAAACAATTTATTATTATTATTATCATTTATTTTATTTTATTATGTTATTATAGTGAGATAGCATGGTGGATTAGTGATTAGCACTGCTGCCTCACAGCAAGAAGGTCATGGGATCAATTCCCACCTGTGGCCTTTCTGTGTGGAGTTTGCATGTTCTCCCCAGGTTTGCGTGTGTTCCCTCCAGGTGCTCCGGCTTCCTCCCACATCCAAAAACATGCAGGTTAGGTGGACTGGAAACATTAAATTGTCCGTAGGTATGTGTGCAGGTGTATTTGTTTGTCTATATGTGGCCCTGTGACAGACTGGCGTCCTGTTCAGGGTGTACCCGCCTCATGCCCTATGAATGCTAGGATATGCTCCAGTAGTTGAAGATGAGTGAGTGAGTGAATGATGTTATTATGGCTGACAAAATAACATGTTAAACAAAATAACATATTAATTCATATGATATTTTATATGTATTATATATTATTATTATTATATATAATATATATCCAATATATATTATAAGTAATCATAATGTGTCATATTTATAATTAATAAATTTATCATTATTAATTATAATTCTATTCTAATTAATTATAATTAATATAATATAATATAATTAATTTATATATATATATATATATATATATATATAATATATATATATATATATATATATATATATATATACGAGGTCTGTTAGAAAAGTATCCAACCTTTTTATTTTTTTCAAAACCTGATGGATTTGAATCACGTGTGCTTGCATGAGCCAACCTTGAACCTTCGTGTGCATGCGTGATTTTTTTCACACGTCGGTTGCGTCATTTGCTTGTAAGCAGCCTTTGTGTGAGGATGGGTGGAGTCTCTCGTCGTTTTTTCTTTGCAAGGAAATGGTGGAATGACTGGAGCAGTGCGACTGCATCAAATTTTGCCAGAAACTGTGTGACAGCCAGGTGGAAACCATTCGGATTATTCAGACGGCTTTCGGTGGTTTTTCAGTCGTGTGACTATCCGAGAAATTGTGGACGAGGTGAGCATGTCACAACATGTCCTGTGAGGCTTCAACACGAAGGCGCTTTTGCTCCGCCGTCAGCTTCGTGCCGATGAATTTCAATGCAACTCTTTTCATGGCAAAATCTTCTGTCACAGTGGAATGTGACGAAAAAGTGCTGATGTCCACCTCTTCTGCAATTTCTCGGATAGTCACACGATGGTTCCATATCACCACAGCGTTCACTTTGGAAATGATATGGTCATTTCAGCATGTTGATGGCCGACCAGAGCGCGGCGCGCTCTCCACCGTTGTGCGGCCGTCTGTAAACCTTTTGTACTGCTCCTTAATCTGTGTGATGCCCACAGGATCGTCACCGAAAGCCGTCTGAATAATCCGATATTACAGCACCTATTACTTGTTGACAGGGTTTTCTCTATATTGTCAATGTATATTATCAAATATTAATTTCTTTACTTTGATGTACTCTCTGTGATCGTGTCTTTGATTCTGTTCTCTATTTTTCATATATACATGTATGCATGTGTGAGAATTCATGTACCATTATTCCTTTAAATAATTACTCATTGTCAAAGCAATCACTGTTCAAGTGATCATTAAAACTGTCAAACAAGAAAGTGAGCAGACTGTTTTGCTAGAGTTATGTTTTTGCTAAGCGCAGATGTGCATCTTTAATTAACGGTTCAGCCTTGAGGGAAGAGCAGTGTGACCGGAACACTGGTTCAGGGCTGGACATTATTATGGGAAGCTTAGAAGACTGAGGGCTCAACGCCATAACAGTTTTCATATCAAGGTGTGACCAGACTTTGTGTCTTTCCATTGTTTTGTGATATTGTCACTCCTATATGCTTGTATGTAACTATATTCAATAAAAAGGAGAAGCAAATGGGTGGGGCCTTCAGAGCAGACGACAGTTCTTGATGAAGGAGCCCCTCGTTTGTGCTCTCCTGATCAGGAAAAGAAATTCAGTGTCTCCTGCGTGATCATTTTCTGTAAACTGAGTTGTTCTTTCCAGGTCCAACTCTGAACAACTCTGACATCTTGGTCCTTCGGCAGCCGGGTGCCAATAGACCGGAAACTCATCGGCCTGTGACGGAGAACGCCCGTGGAAGTCCGCAGCCACGGCGCGGGAACCAGTTCCTGCAGACCCTTTTCCAGGGGACGTGTCTCCTCCCTAACGGGTCGACATTTACCGGGGTGAAGGCATTGGAATTCAGCGGCAAAGTCTGATCACGGGTGAGAACTGAATTTCTTTACGTGCACATGTGTGCGTGTGGCCGGGTCCACCGCGAAGGAAAAAACCCTGTAATGTCTTTCTTGGTTCGCCTCTTGGCTTAAACACTGTAAGGTGTGAGGCTAAAGCCTGGCTGTAAAGCGTTAAATTTTACTCTCCGAGAGAGAAAGAGAAAAGTCAGGTGGCGCAGCGGTTAAAGACCATCTGTTACGGAGCCGCATGCGCGCACTGCATTTCCCGCTGTGTCAGAAACCTGATGTGGCTGTTGGCTCCAGATTGACCCGGCAGCGGTTACAATTGGCAATTAATAAAGCAAGAGACAACTAAAAGACCACTTTCGGGTCCGGAACAGCGCATAAAAAACTGTACAGTGTATTAGGTCGGTGAAACCTTCGGTGGACGAGCCGTAAAACTCTGATATAAAAACCGGTTGGAGCAGAAGAGTGATAACAGCAGAGCTAAAACGTGATAACAGCTGAAGCGCAGCGGGGTGAATGTGTTTGTGTGAATGTGTGTGTTTGAGAATGTACATAACTGAATCGCAGGGGGCCTGACACCTGTATTAACCCACAGGCAAGAACGAAGCCCCTGACGGTGAAGTAGGTTGTAAGCATTCTATATGCACCACACCTGTTTGTGAACCTACGAGTCTGAAAAGAAGCCATAAGCAAGGTCACCCACCTCTCAGAGGTCGAAGTGGTGACACTTTTCAGGCTGATCGGTGACCAAACAGTGTAAAAAGAACAACAGCCTGTTGGTTTAGATCTCCCTATGAGATAACCCCAAGAACAGCTAAAATGGGTAACAGTTGTTCTCACAGCCAACATGACACACAGTCAAATGATCAATCAATCAATCAATCAACTTTTTTCTTATATAGCGCCAAATCACAACAAACAGTTGCCCCAGGCGCTCCATATTGTAAGGCAAGGCCATACAATAATTATGAAAAACCCCAACGGTCAAAACGACCCCCTATGAGCAAGCACTTGGCAACAGTGGGAAGGAAAAACTCCCTTTTAACAGGAAGAAACCTCCAGCAGAACCAGGCTCAGGGAGGGGCAGTCTTCTGCTGAGACTGGTTGGGGCTGAGGGAAAAAACCAGGAAAAAGACATGCCGTGAAGGGGGGCAGAGATCGATCACTAATGATTAAATGCAGAGTGATGCATACGGAGCAAAAAGAGAAAGAAACAGTGCATCATGGGAACCCCCCCACAATCTACGTCTAAAGCAGCATAACCAAGGGATGGTCCAGGGTCACCCGATCCAGCCCTAACTATAAGCCTTAGCGAAAAGGAAAGTTTTAAGCCTAATCTTAAAAGTAGAGAGGGTATCTGTCTCCCTGATCTGAATTGGGAGCTGGTTCCACAGGAGAGGAGCCTGAAAGCTGAAGGCTCTGCCTCCCATTCTACTCTTACAAACCCTAGGAACTACAAGTAAGCCCGCAGTCTGAGAACGAAGCGCTCTAATGGGGTAATATGGTACTACGAGGTCCCTAAGATAAGATGGGACCTGATTATTCAAAACCTTATAAGTAAGAAGAAGAATTTTAAATTCTATTCTAGAATTAACAGGAAGCCAATGAAGAGAGGCCAACACGGGTGAGATATGCTCTCTCCTGCTAGTCCCGTCAGTACTCTAGCTGCAGCATTCTGACCAACTGACGGCTTTTTAGGGAACTTTTAGGACAACCTGATAATAATGAATTACAATAGTCCAGCCCTAGAGGAAATAAATGCATGAATTAGTTTTTCAGCATCACTCTGAGACAAGACCTTTCTGATTTTAGAGATATTGCGTAAATGCAAAAAGGCAGTTCCTACATATTTGTTTATATGCACTTTGAATGACATATCCTGATCAAAAATGACTCCAAGATTTCTCACAGTATTACTAGAGATCAGGAAATGCCATCCAGAGTAACGATCTGGTTAGACACCATGCTTCTAAGATTTGTGGGGCCAAGTACAATAACTTCAGTTTTATCTGAGTTTAAAAGCAGGAAATTAGAGGTCATCCATGTCTTTATGTCTGTAAGACAATCCTGCAGTTTAGCTAATTGGTGTGTATCCTCTGGCTTCATGGATAGATAAAGCTGGGTATCATCTGCGTAACAATGAAAATTAAGCAATACTGTCTAATAATACTGCCTAAGGGAAGCATGTATAAGTGAATAAAATTGGTCCTAGCACAGAACCTTGTGGAACTCCATAATTAACTTTAGTCTGTGAAGAAGATTCCCCATTTACATGAACAAACTGTAATCTATTAGACAAATATGATTCAAACCACCGCAGCGCAGTGCCTTTAATACCTATGACATGCTCTAATCTCTGTAATAAAATTTTATGGTCAACAGTATCAAAAGCAGCACTGAGGTCCAACAGAAGAAGCACAGAGATAAGTCCACTGTCCGAAGCCATAAGAAGATCATTTGTAACCTTCACTAATGCTGTTTCTGTACTATGATGAATTCTAAAACCTGACTGAAACTCTTCAAATAGACCATTCCTCTGCAGGTGATCAGTTAGCTGTTTTACAACTACCCTCTCAAGAATCTTTGAGAGAAAGGAAGGTTGGAGATTGGCCTATAATTAGCTAAGATAGCTGGGTCAAGTGATGGCTTTTTAAGTAATGGTTTAATTACTGCCACCTTAAAGGCCTGTGGTACATAACCAACTAACAAAATGATGTTAGGTACATGAAGACAAACGATCCAGCATCACCTGAACACTTAAAAATGTGGCGAGAGACAGTTAACTTCTCGGGAAAATTACAGTTAAACTCCACAACAAAGTCATTTGATACCATAAAAGAGAACACCAGTGATTTTACAAAAAGGCAAGAGAGATGTGGAGTGAAAAATACACCAGACCATGCTTTTGCACCAAACACAGCAGTTTTTAAACCTGCCGGAGCAGTCATGATGATGTGTGAGGAATAAGTGAATTTTGCAATAAAGGGCAAAGGTCAGCGCCGCAGAGCAGCAAGAGGCAAAGCCCATGAGCATGAGATGAAGAGGAAATTGACATGTTGGAAGTGTGGGAAGAATGGACACTTTGCGTGTGAATGTACACACTCGCAAAGATAAGGAGTTCTTTATTTTCAACATTAATTTTGTTTATGTACACATAAGGTTGCAGTTCTTTCTAGCAGATTATACTTGTCAGTTTTTCCTTACTTTTGTTCTGTTGTCGCTATATAGACAGACTGTGTGTAATTATTGTGAATTGTTTTAGATAAAACTGTCAAGGTCACAGTTGCTGGCGCTCCAACATTTTAAAGTGTGGAGTTAAGATACTGAGAAATAAGTGTGCATTAATCAGTTTTGTACGTGTATATGAGTGTGAGTTGGTGTCTAGGGTAAAAGATAGAGTATTCTGAGGGAGAATTCTGAAATAGATCTGTTGATGAAATAAAACTTTTCAGCTTGTTAAGATGATAACTCAAAGACAATAAATACTATCATCTTCCTACTTCCATATTGAATGATCATATAACTGGGATGAAGTGGTTAAAATATGGTTGATTTTTGTACACTGGATAAGGTGTAAAAGTTGGTTAGTTTCGCCTACTTAACGGATTTTAAGTAAAGCTGATCAAGATTATATTCCGGTAGAGGGATTACTGATGGTTTATTGTCGTGTGATATATTTTTTGTGTGTTGTTGGTTTGAAATTGTGCGAGGTGATTCTTTTCTGTCTGGGGACAAAGAAGAAAATTCAGATTGACTGCTTTAACTGAACATTGCAGTATTTGGCCAATCTTGCCTCAGTAATCATGAATGAGCTACTGTGGAATTGACCAGTTAGATCAATAAGTTCCAGCAGGTATTCATTGTCCGGAAACAGGCTCGTGTATGCAATGAAGACTTTGGGTTATGAAACATTTCAATGAATCAGTTCCCCAGTATACATATTAAATACTGCTAAAAGATTGACTGACTGATCCACTAATTTTTTGATGACACATACCAGACAGAAGGGAGCAGTGGTTGTGGTAGATTCTCTGAGGACTATTAAAAACTGATGGTGAGACTGTGACTGCATACCCGGTTCTTGACCTCCAGGCCCCAAACAGCCTGACAGAAGGTTGGCGAAAGAGAGAAAAAAAAGAAGTCTCCTATCATTTCACTGTAATTAACAGTTCCGTTGAGTTCTACATGTCTATATGTGTGTATAATATGTTGCGTGTAATGTAACACAGGTCTTCTTTGGACCTGTGGATGTTTTGGGTTTTTATTTGAGAAGAGTTGGGTTATTTTGCTTGTTTGTTGTAGCAGTTGTGGTATTCTGTTCTTGGTCTGGGGTGTTGGAGGAGGAGCGTGTACACACACAGCTGCTGAGGGAAGCTCTAAATGCTCACCTCCCTCCTCCTCCTCCCCCTCCCCCTGCCACTCCACACCCCCACAACCTGAGAAATTGAGAAACGCTGCAGCGATATTTTGTTGTGCTTTAACACATGGAACACAGGGGTTTTACATGTAATTGCTTACAGGTAATTGATACCAGTGTTTTATAAGTGTTTGTTACTGTTAAATTTAGAGAGATATTGTTTATTTGATGTAATCAATTCCAGCTTTAATGTTGTTTTGTATTACGTTGCATTGACTTTACCAAATACATTCAGTGTTCTATTTTTTGAAGCGTAGTTTGTTTTGGAAACAAAGTGTAATTTATCACTCCGGCCGAAGAGCAGAGCAGAAGGTTGTACAGTGTGTGAACAGTAAGACTATGTTGATTATTGTAGCATGTTTATTGAGCTCCTGTTGAAAGCATTAATGTTGATGAGGGTGAACTGACAGCAATGTAGAAGCAACAAATATTAATAACTCAATATTTTGATCATCCTGTGTTTTGATTGAAATAATGTGAACTCTCATGAGATGCAACTAACCCCTGCTGCAAATCAAATAAGAAGCTGCAGGCTTTCATAAAACATTGATGACCAATGAAGTGCTTGTTAAATATTATTTGATCTATGCAGATTAAGTTATGCCTTAAAGGATGGAGATTGTTGGACAACTTTTCACATGATTATTGTCCATCCTGACCCATAGTTATTCCTGCAAACCAAACACTTTATGTATCTGATTCTGTCATTATTTCTATTTATTATTGGTGTTTAAGCATTGATTAATCCAACAGATCTATTCTGGGATGATTTGCTAAAAGATACTTCAATTCACTTTCAATGATCCTGCATGTTCGATGTTCTGTGCAATTAAAGCTATAATGGGTGTTCCCCCACCCCTTGGAACCCCTGCCCAGTATGGAAGGCTGCAAGCCCATGACGGGTAAGATCCCATCTGAAACCCTGGGACAAGCTAAGGCAGGCCCAGTCACGATTACTCGACCTTGTCTCTGAGACGCTCTGACTCACTAGGACATGAGGATATGGCACTGGGGTACTGTGGTGGGGTCAAATTTGCCCGTATGCCTACATGGTAGGCAGTGTATTGATCTAAATGGAGTATTGGATCATTGTCGGGAATTGATTTGTCATATTAAGATTGGCCTGCATGTAATAATTGATATTAATCAATGGTTATCATTCATCCAATCAATCAGTTTTTGCAAATTAATGCGTCACAATGTCCACCAACCCGCTGATGGTGTGTATGCCTAATCCTCAAACAAACCGGTCCTGCAGATTGGTAAATCGAGAGCTTTGCCCTCCTACTCAGCTCTCTCTTCCCCACGACGCTCCGATACAGCGACCACATCACTGCAGATGCGGACACTCGGACCGACCTGAAGAGGGCAAAGCACCTTTTTCCGGTCGAGAACCATGGCCTCGGATTTGGAGGTGCTGATTTTCATCCCGGACGCTTCACACTTGGCTGCAAACCGCCCCAGTGCACGCTGAAGGTCCTGATTTGACGAAGCCAAATCAGGACAGTTAAACATACAGGGAGTAAATGTAGAACCTGTCAGAGAGAACAAGTCATTAGGTGTGGTCATCGATGTCAGGAACAACTGGAAAGCACATATTCAACATAGTCAAGAGAAAGCACTACATACTCTGTATTGCACATTGATTTCACCTTACTTGACTTATGGTGCTGAAGTATAGGGCAATAACTGCAACACTACAGTACAACCATTATTCAACCATAAAAAAAAGAGTGTTAGAATAATTCATAATGCAAGTTATCGGGATCATACCAATCCACTGTTTATTAAATCAAAGATTTTAAAGCTCCATGATTTCATTCAATTGATGTTCTGTTCAACTGATGTATAAAGTAAAAAAATAAGCATGTACCTCTCAGAATTCAAGGATATTTTATGCAAAGAGAAGGAATTTATAAATTAAGGGGTCTGTATCATTTTAAAGTTGCGGGCGCAAGGACGACCAGGAAATGCTTCTATGTCTCTGTTTGTGGCAAAAAAAAAATTGGAATAAGCTACCTGAGAAACTCCAATGATGTCCGAATATCAATCAGTTTAAATATTTATACAAAGAAACAGTGTTCGACGGGTATGTATCGGGTATTTTTTTTTTTTTTTTTTTTTTTTTTTTTTTTGGACTTACTACATGTTATGATTTGTTGTATGATTCCTCTTGATTGACCAATGGCTCAACGGATGATTTCCACCACAGTTGATGGCTTATTGCTGAACCGTTACTATGTTGCGTTATTGCTATCGGAGGCTGAATTATGTCACCCCATCCAGACGGGGAAAAACTAGTGGTTAAGTACACTGTTTGTAAGCTTTTTAAAGTTTCTACAATGATGATGATGTTGTGAGTGTAGACAGTAAAATTTGATAAACGGGGGGAAGAATGACAGGGTTTTCTCTATATTATCAATATATATTATCAAATATTAATGTCTTTACTTTGATGTACTCTCTGTGATCGTGTCTTTGATTCTTCATATATACATGTATGCATGTATGAGAATTCATGTACCATTATTCCTTTAAATAATTACTCATTGTCAAAGCAATCACTGTTCAAGTGATCATTAAAACTGTCAAACGAGAAAGTGAGCAGACTGTTTTGCTAGAATGTGCAGACTGTTTTGCTAGAGTTATGTTTTTGCTAAGCGCAGATGTGCATCTTTAATTAACGGTTCAGCCTTGAGGGAAGAGCAGTGTGACCGGCACACTGGTTCAGGGCTGGACATTATTCTGGGAAGCCTAGAAGACTGAGGGCTCAACGCCATAACAGTTTTCATATCAACGTGTGACCAGACTTTGTGTCTTTCCATTGTTTTGTGATATTGTCACTCCTATATGCTTGTATGTAACTATATTCAATAAAAAGGAGAAGCAAATGGGCTTGTGTGAATCGCCTTGAGGCAACTCTGTTGTGATTTGGTGCTATATAAAGGAAAATAAATTGAAATTGAAATTGGGGCCTTCAGAGCAGATGACAGTTCTTGATGAAGGAGCTCCTCGTTTGTTCTCTCCTGATCAGGAAAAGAAATTCAGTGTCTCTTGTGTGATCATTTTCTGTGTGTGTAAACTGAGTTGTTCTTTCCAGGTCCAACTCTGAACAACTCTGACACATGTTCATTTTTTAAAATCATGATTAATTGCAATTTGCTCCATTTGATTTTGACGTCACTGACTTGGTCTGTAGATAAAGTGATTTTGAGCACAATAACTGGATTAGATGTCTGTGCCTTTGGACAGTTTTTTTTGCACGGTTTAAGCCTTGTCACACATAGCAAGAATGTGCAGGAACCAGGCCGAAACGACAAAAACTGCCATCATCGGATGTAGTCGGGGGGGAAAGAGGCATGGTCAGCAGTGTCAGAATGCAGCCAGATTACCTCAACCACACCTGTACGATGGCACCTAAAGTGTATGTAGACAACAGGTAGATGACACAGACTGCCACCAGATGGCCAAAAAAGGCGTTGAAGACTGCCTGATGTCCAAATGTTTGGATGGCAAACACGGGACCAGAGTGGGAGGGAGCATTGTGTTCCTCCCTTTACGCAGTCCCTGCCGGTACTGAACATCACAGTACAACCAACATATGGACTGGACTCACGCCATATGCATCAAAGCTGTGTCTGACGCATGGCGTGACTGCTTGGCCCACTGACAGCAAACCTTCAAACCTTGTCGAGTGACACGGGTGCACGCTTAATGGCTCATGCAACTGTTATGAACACACACAGACACAGCTGAGTGATCATTCCAGCCCGCGCGAGTGTGTAGCACAAGTGTTGGCAAGGTGCACGTGCGCTGGCAAAGTTTACATCACACCATGCGTCAGACGCAGCCTTTCCAGCGAACTTTAATTTTTTTTTTTTTTTTACTTTTTTGCTCACTTCAGGAGCACAATGCAACTCTGTACATCGTGATGTCAGTTGGATTATCACATGGGATTTAATTTTGGTTATTTGCAGCACACAGCAGCCGGGTGAAAGGCTTTTCACCACAGGCTGTGGTTTGGATCCTGTGCACTCTGCACTGTCCTGGTTCTGTGCTGGAGGTGAGTTTCATGTTTAATGATGTTGTCGTGGCCTGGGATACAGTTCCACGTCACACCTCCTACAGAGTTTAGAGGGTGATCAAGTAATAATATGTATATTACAGCAGTGAGGTCCGTTCAGCTCTGACATGTGCAATGACGCATTACTGCACATGAGACCATGGAGAGGCGCAGCGGCACATGATGCTTTCGGTTTGATTGCGCTCTGTTCACACCCACTGTACATGATGAATGCGTGCCACATACATGTTATTACATATCAACATTTCCTTTGCCCTCCCTGGCCGGGGTCCAGTGCAGGTGGACATCTGTGGCGCAAAATGCCAGCAGGGTTTACTGTGACCAGTCGATCTCAGAGCTCAATCAACCACAATCAGATTGTTTCAGATGCTGTTTTGATGCCACCCGAATATGTAGACTGTGATCAAATGACACAAAAACTGCATATAGACCGCCGTCAGATGTGCATTCCATCTGGCACAAAGAGTGTTTTGAACATGTGCAACACACTCAGGACAGCAACGTGAATGGGACCAAATATATAGCTCCTCACAGACTGCCGTCCGTTGGTCTTCAGACCGCACCTCAATATTTCCTGATTGCGGCCGGATGTGTTATTCTGACGCAGTTCGGCCTCAATTGATGTATGTGTGATAGGGGTATTAAACAGCACCAGATCAGAAATACTTAATTTTTAAAAAAATGGCAGGAAAATCACACGATCAACGCAGCCAAACCGCGCGGGTCAGTGTATATGATTAAAACAGCCCCATTAATGTTTCTTCCTGCTAAACGTGACATGGAGGTAAAGTACACATTAAATACTTTTCATACCAAAGTTAACTTGCTTTAATAACTGTCATTGTTTTGTCTCATATGTGGGAGTTTGTTCGTTTATCGACACATTTGGCAGCGTCACATAGCGTTAGCCGCTTCAAAAACTGTTTAAAAATGTTTGATTCATGATGATTTTCATCCAGATTTTAATCTTCAATGAACAGATTTAAAAATGAAATAGTCTTGGAGTCAATAAGATGATTGTTAAAAGGGTCATATTGTGCAAAATCACCTTTTATGTACAGTAACATCTCCAGAGACCCACAATTCTATGAGTGTTTTCACAGATGTTCTCCTGATTTAAGATGAATTCATGTCACATCTTGTTTTACACCTCTGTGACATATGTTACAGAAATAACCCAGATCATTTTACCTGAGAATATTACACGCACGCACACACAACACACACACACACACACCACACACCACACACACACACACACACACACACACACACACACACACACACCACACACACACACACACACACACACACACACACAAATCTAACCAGCACGTTCCCATCTGAACATCACTAAGGGCCCTTGGTCAAGGTCTTTAATCCCCAGTTGCTCCCACTGTGAATAAGTGGGTCGGGCCACCTAATTTTGATTATTGTGGTTGTGAATGTTCCTGGATGCAACTTTCTTCCACAGATGTCACCTGTAAGGGAGCTATTTCTGTTGTATTCTGCCATCTAGTGGAGGTATTGCTGTATGAGTTAATCAGCTAATAAATTAATACAATTGTCTTGCTTAATGTATTTACTGAATTGATCGCTTTAATCATTATCAGAAAAATTGCACCTCCTGACATGGTTGGTCTGCAGCCTAGCGGCCTGTGTGACTGTAGCTCTGGAGTCTTCTGATGGTACAAACTACCTGTCATTCAAACCAATCATGCCCCTAATTATGCATCCCTTTACACCTTAAAACATCTTTAAATAAATAAGGGCTGTGCAAATCTGCTCCTGGAGGCCAGCTTGCCTGTTTTTATACTCTCCTTGCTCCACCAATAGGTAACTCTGATAGGTGTGCTCAGCCAATGAGGAGCTGGGAAACACCACAATTAAATAAACAGGTATGAGAAGAGCAAGTAGACATGAAAATATGCAGGGTGGGGACCCTCCAGGAACAGATTTGGGCAGCTCTGAATTAAAGAGGTGTTTAAAAAAAAAGCTAGTGGAAGGGGAAACTAACCTAATTTTGTATTTTAAATCTAGCTGTAAAACTCTAAAATGGCACATTTTAACATGGGCCTCTATGGTAGTGTGCTGATTTTTGGAGTCAGCCTCAAGCAACCATGCAAAGAATTTCAACTTTTTCCATTTCCGTGTAGGCTTCATTTTTGATTGGTGGAGGATGGGGTTTGGTGTGTATCACAAATGGTTACATGAACTCATACCTGGGCATTGATGCCAGGGTCTACTGCTAGTAATAAAGTAATAATAATAACAAGAAGAAGAACTTGATGGTCATTGTACATGTAAAAAGATGCCAACATGTATTAAAATTGGAGGTTCATTGGCAGGGCTGGTAAAAAAATAAAATTATATATATATATATATATATATATATATATATATATATATATATATATATATATATATATATATATATATATATATATATATATATTTTATATATATATTTTAATAGCCGTTTATTGATTTAAATAAAGTGTTTTCATTTTTTATTTATTTCACTCTTCTAAACTGTATAGACTATAGAAATAATATCATTAGCTATAATCTTTATTGACTTGTTAAAACATAAAGGTGCACATACAGCATGTACAGTAGGGTTATGACTACAGAACTTTTTTCAAAACTTTCATTTTCCTGATGTTGCATTTGATGAACTTTTACCCATAGATCACTTTTTTGAAGTTTATTTCATTGGATCATGAAAAAACCTCCTGCACCTAGCACCACATCACTTTTAAAAATACACGGGTTTACACAATACTATTTAAAAATAACGTAACAAGAAAAGAATTAACAAGTATCAAGAAATAACAAGAAAATATATACAAATAAATATTGCTAAAATATATTATTAAACAATAATTAAAAGAAATAAAAAATAAAGGTAAAATAGATGATGGGGGAGGTGATGGTCTAGTGGTTAAGGTGTTGGGCTTGAGTCCAGAAGATCACGGTTTCAAATCCCCACCTGACTGGAAAATCACTAAGGGCTCTTGGGCAAGGCCTTTAATCCCCTATTGCTCCCGGTGTGTAGTGAGCGCCTTGTATGGCAGCACCCCAACATTGGGGTGAATGTGAGGCATAATTGTAAAGTGCTTTGAGCGACTGATGCAGATGGAAAAGCGCTATATAAATGCAGTCCATTTACTATTTATATAAATGCAGTCCATTTATAGATAAACATGAACATGCCACTCAACAAAGTCTGTTGCCAAACTGGTGTCTAAACACTCTTTGTCAACCAGAAAAGCATCACAGGTGCTTCAAAGTCTGGCTGAAGATGGAGTTAGTGTCCCAACACCATCACAGTCTGTTATCTGGTGTCAAACAATCAGAGATGCAGAACAAGTTAAGAACTGCCTCATGGAACTGATCTCTGAAGAGAAATTTTGTTTGCATTTTGATGGTAAGAAAATTGACAATAAGGAGTACCAAGTTGTGTACTTGAAAAATGACAGAAGAACATTACAACTTGGCATTTTGGCTTGTGACAGTAGAACCACTGCAGACATCTATATACCAAGATAGGACCTGCTTGATGAGTACAATGCATGGAACAGTATTCAGATGATCATCTCTGACACAACAGCAGTCAATACTGGTCACAAAAATGGTGTTGCAGCCAGGCTTGAGAGAACATTTCGACACAAGGGATTCGATGAACCTCAATACATCGGCTGCCAGCACCACATTCTTGATCTTGTTCTGCGACATGTGTTGGACTTCTTTTTTCCTATACGGTCACGGTCACCTAACATTAACTATGAGTTTATTGATGAGATTTTGGAACAGTATGATGATTTGCAAAATGCACACATGAACACAGAAGTGATACCAGAATATGAGAACCTTGGCTGGAGACATGATTTTAAATTCCTTTTTGAGCTTTGTGAAGCATACAAGTTTTAGAAAACGGAGGAAAAATGGCCTCACATCAAATGGCACAAGCTGCCAACACTTCACAGTGCCAGGTGGAACTCACGAGGAATTTTAGCACTTATTGCATTTTTCCTTCTTCCAAAGTGGCGAGAACAGCTGAGGGTAACTTGCGATTTCATTGCAACTACATGGTCGCGGGCCTGGTTTTCTAACCAACACTATTCAGAGGCAGATTATGAAGTCCTGCTGTCATCAATATCCAAACTTCAGTGTCCTAAAGCTGTGAAATGCTTCTCTACTCATAGTAGCTGAGAGAGCTGTAAGGTTGATGGAGGAGGTTTGTTCTACTTGCAAAACAGACAAATATGTTAGCAGCAAATTTATTAACACTAATACACAAATCTGAAACACTATTAAAAACACGACAAATGCTATATGTACTCATTTTCATGTATTCCTCATGTGTACTGTATGTAAAACTGACATGTTATAATAAAGAGTGTTTGAGCCGCGAGGTGTTTTAATGTGAAATATGAAACTGTCTTAGGTGCGGGAGGTTTTTTTCAAGGTCGGGCAAAACCAAAGTCATTTTTGTGAGTTTTAGTTAAAAGTTCAGAATTTATAACCCCAGGCTAATACATTTGAGATTTGTCATAACCCTAATGTACAGGTACCATTAATTAATGGTACTGATTTCATATTTCGGTGATGTTTTAAGTCCTGATATCTTAAGAAAAAAAATCATTTTTGATTATTTTATTTTTTTTTATTTTTTTTACAGTGATTTAAATCATGCCATCCCTGTTCATTGGCAGGGCTGGTAAAAAATAAAATAATATAAAATTATATATATATATATATATATATATATATATATATATATATATATATATATATATATATATATATATATATAAATTTAAATTGACGTTTATTGATTTAAATGAAGTGGTTTCATTTTTTATTTATTTCACTCTTCTAATAGAAAAAGAAATAATATCACTTGTTAAAACATAAAGGTGCACATACAACATGTACAGGTACTATTAATTAATGGAACTGATTTCATATTTCGGTGATGTTTTAAGTCCTGATTTCTTAAGAAAAAAAAAAAATCATTTTTGATTATTTTTAATTTTTTTTTTTACAGTGATTTAAATCATGCCATTCCTGTTCATTTGCCCTCATCTGTATCTCTTCGAATCCAAAATAGTAGCAATAATAATAATAATAATAATAACAATTTTTAATAATTATTATTAATAACAACAAAATAATACTACTAATACTACTACTACTACTACTACTACTAATAATAATAATAATAATTGCAGTATATAGCACACAGTAGACATTTACAGTATTTTTGAATACTTTTGCTACAGTTATGGCCCCAAAAAACTGACTTGCCGTATAGACATGGATTCAAAAAAGACTTCAACAAAATAATAAAAAATAAAAAAATAAATAAAAATAAAAACTATGAATCAAACGCGGGATCTTTACAATCTACATTCAACAGATCTATGGCCGTTCAGTCGTGCCTGAGCCTCGTCGTGAACGCGCATGTCAGCTTTGCTGCGGATCCTGCTGCTGCCTCCTCGGCGCTCACGATTCATCGCACCCCGGGATGGTGCCGACGGACGCACAGTTTTCCATGTTTGAGTAGGTGACAGGACCCCGAGAAATTCCATGTGTGCGTGTCGAACAACAACTCTGCCGTTTGTAGAGGAAAACGACTCTGTCGGACCGAGGGAAACGCTCGGGTTACTGATGGAATTCCCAGTCGATGTTGCTAGATGGAGAAACCGAAAGGGTGGACTCGGTATAAATAATTAAAAAAACCCCGTCTGCTGCTGAAATAAAAGCAAAATGCATCTGCACCAGGTGCTGACGGGAGCTGTAAACCCCGGAGACTGCTGCTACTCAGTGGGAAGCGTCAACGACGTCCCGTTCACGGTGAGCTTTTATTTGGATATTCGCTCAAGATGACACCATTTGAAGCTAACGACGGACTAGCTTAGCGAGACAGTAGTTAGCCGGCTAGCTACCACTGGCTAGGCTGTGTTAGCCAGCCAAACACGCATTATTCCTCCCTGACAGCTCACTACTGGCTACTAAACATTAATTAACAAGCTAATAAACACAGCTAGCAACAGCTGCTTTCTGTCGTTTTTATTTTCTTTAGTCTTCTCGCTCCGTGACAGTTAATGTTAGCCGCACAAATGACCTTTACTTAGCTGCATCTTTTAGAATTACTGCAAGGGAATCCCTGTGCGCAGCACTTAGATTTACTATGGCACATTTCAGGGGGCGCACCACGGGGTTATCTCCACAAAGTAGCACAACTGCAGGAGACAGTGCTGCGTGACTTCTCTTCCAGCCCAACAAGCTCATCTTTCTACCATTTGGCTTTAAGCCCACCTCACGGATCATTAGCTCGCTGTCATCTTAGCATCAGCTGCACCACCGTGACGTCAGGATCCATATATGGATACATGAGCCTGGGGGCTGGGTGGCAGCGTGGTGGCGTTTGAAATCACATATATTATGCTTGATGCTTTGTTCCGCCTTTATAATTGGTTTAGGAACGTGACACTACATGTTAGTTACACCTTATGCATTTGGACACATGCTAATCAGACTGAAGCAAATTCAGCAGCTGTAGTTGATCAGCCTCCGAGGAGTCTGGCAGCTTTACATTTGTCTTTGCATCAAGTTGAAGACTGAAAAGATTGGTCATTTTTCTATTTGGAGCCAAGAGGAAGAAGTTGCACTTTTGTCATACATCTTCAGGTGTAGTAGGAACAAATCTGTTCCTTTGCTGAGCCGCTCTACCTTATATGATTGACATGCGTGTGGTAACAGGGACTCCATTGCTCTAATTGTACATACATAACAGGGTCTTAAAATTTTGTCTGGATGATTTTTGAAGGTGTTAACATTATCTGCTGTTACTTCCTCTGGAAGGTCATTCCACCAGTCTGTAACTAATTTTGTGAATGAAGAAGTAGTGGTGCATGTCTGTTTGTGTATTTGTCTTCTTCATTTTCCTGCTATGGCCTTCAGGTCCGACTGTTTTCATCCTTACGGAAAAGGCTGGTGCCAATGTTGTTGGTGCCATGTGCACATTTGAAAGCATTGATCAGGTCACCTCTTAACTTTCAATGTACAAGTGTTGGCAACGTCAGTTTCTTCACACTTTCTTCATAGCTGAGATTTGCAAGGAATGGTGTTGTTTTTGTATTTTGTAGCTCATATTTGCACCTTTTCCAGTTCTTCAGCAAGCTTCCATGTGAGACAGAACCAAAAAGGGCAAGTGATAGTGTTGTTTTCGTATTCGTAGCTCATATTCGCACCTTTTCCAGTTCTTCTGCAAGCTTCCATGTGAGACAGAACCAAAAAGGGGCTGCTTTTTCCAAATAAGACCTCACCGTTGTCTTATAAAGGGATAAAAACTATGGAGGACCAAAATGAATTAAGTCTTGACTCACAGCAAGAAGGTTGTGGGATCACTTCCCACATGGGCCTTTCTGTGTGGAGTTTGCATGTTCTCACCATGTTTGCATGGGTTCCCCCCTGGTTCTCTGGCTCCCTCCGACTTCCAAAAACATGCAGGTTAGATGAATTGTAAACTTTAAATTGACCGTAGGTGTGAGTGATAGTGTGACTGTGTTTGTCTATTTGTGGCCTGTGGCAGACTGGCGTTGTGTCCAGGGTGTACTCCTCCTCTCACACTTTGACACTTTGCTATGGCAACCTTGAGTGAAAAACAAGGGAGAAGCTGAAGGGACATACTATATATACATTTAGATATATGCTTTTACAGTTTTATTTGGACTTATATCCAATTAGTTATACTTTAATACATGTATTTATACTTATATTCATTTACTTACAGTGCCCTTCAAAACTATTGGAACACGTGGTATTTCACGCATTTTAATTTGTTTATGCTATTTCAAATACAAAAAATAAAAATTTGTAAAATGATCTTCCTTTAACTCATACTGAAAGTAAATCTCTACAATGTAATATAAATTAATTAAAAATATAAAAGCCAATATGATGGGTTGCATAAGTAATAGAACACTTTAGTATAATGCCTGTAAATAATCAGTTTTATTGCCAGTTTTCTTCAGACAAACCAGGGGATGGATACATAAACATTTCCAAGTCACTGAATATGTCTTGGACTTTATTTACATCAATTATGAACAAATGCCAACAATATGGCACTCTATGGTAAATCTGTGTGGAGTAGACAGTTCTCAAAAACTGAGCGACTGTGCAAGAAGGAGAAGATTGAGGAAAGCCAACAAGACAACCCAGAAGAAGTTATAGGCTTCTTTGGCTGTGATTGGAGAAATTGTGCATAGTGCACGTTTTGCATTTTGTATCCTCAGTTGTACAGCTTGATGACAAAGTGGTATAGAGGAAGATTTTCTTTCACCAGAACATCAAATCTAGGTTTGCATCTCAGATGTACCTTCTGGTAAATTATGGCTGAACTTTCAGGTCTTCTTTTGAAGAAAATCCTCAAAAATATAATCAAAATATCAATGAAGTGCAAATTTGAATAAACATGCCCTTACATGTTAAATTGTAAATAGTGTGTAAATACTGTGGTTTTAAATGAATGACAGTGAGGATGTGTTTAACCAGTTTGAATGAAATGAGAGTGAGGACTTGCCCTAACCTTTTTAATACTACTTGTCTGTTTGTCCATCTGTGTGTGTGGGTTTGGAGTGTGTTGCTGGGTGTGTGTGCCTGGAGTGTAAGAGAGAGAGATGGGGTGACTATGGATGTCTTGTCCCATGTTTTATGTCGGGCCATGTGCCCATACGGGGACTAAGGATGGAAATTATCTTAGGCTATAATCCTGTGTGTTATGGATGTGTCTCTGTACATTGTCTTTTTTTAACATGCGCTGTCCCTTGATAAATAAATAGAAAAAAAATGTCTGTCATTAGATGCTATATTAATCTGCCTTAAATTATATGCTTGGCACACTGTTACTTATGACTGGTTAAACTATGCTTTGTCACGACATAGAGTTGTAGCAAGTGGTGGCTCTAAACAGTACCCAATGTTAACCCAAATGATGGGTATTAACTGAGCTTGTAACTGTTTTGTTGCAAATCGTATGGTGAAATTAGATCTTGTGTTTGTAGAATTAAGACCAAATTACTGTTGTATAAACATACCAAGCATCACAGCAAAAAGGCTAACAAATGTGTTACTTAACACTAGCCCTTCATTCATGACCTCGATATTGTAATCACACAGAGAGAACACAGTTGAATACATTTTATGCTTGGCTCGTTTTTCCTCTTCTTCATTACTTTTTCCTAAATTGGGCACCTGATGGCTTTGACCTTCTCTGTTCATCTCTGTTTATTTAGCACTTGACAATCAGCAGAGTCCGCCCCCCCCTCACTCACGACCAGAAGTCAAGGCTAAACCAGCTCACCTGGGTGACCACATCATCATTTTGTATCACATATTTTTATTCGCTATTTCACAAAATTCAGAAAAATGTGCAGGAATTTTAAGCCTGTATTTATAATATCATGAATGAGATGTGTGTTATTTGGAAGATTTCGAGGTATAACTGACTTTTGCCCCACTAATTCCATCTCCTCCACCCCCCCCCCCCCCACCCCCCTTTTGTCGGTTCCATTTGGGAAACTCAGAGGTGAACTGTCCCCCACATGCCCCTCCCCTTTCCCGTTCTCGCACTGGTTCTGTGCACCTTCTCAGATAGCGGGGTACCTGCAGCTCCAGGGGTGCCAATTTGCCAATTCCCATACAGTGATATTATAGATAATAGAAAACCGCTTTGTGGTGCAGGTGATTTTTTTTTTTTTTTTTTTAAGTGCTTGTGCTTCCCATGTGTCATGAAAAAATGTGGCTGCTCAGGTCGTCCGTGCCAAAAACCACGACTGCCTTTTGACAAACTCCAGGTGGGCTGCCATGTGCCTTTTACTAAAGAGTGACTTCCGTCTGGCCACTCTACCATACAGGCCGGATTGGTGGATTGCTGCAGAGATGGTTGTCCTGCTGGAAGGCTCTCCTCTGTCCACAGAGGAATGCTGGAGTTCTGACATAGTGACCATTGTGTTATTGGTCACCTCCCTGACTAAGGTCCTTCTCCCCCGATCGCTCAGTTTAGACGGGTGCCCAGCTCTTGGAAGAGTCCTGGTGAATGTGAACTTCTTCCATTTTTAGATGATGGAGGCCACTGTGGTCATTGGGACCTTCAAAGCAGCAGAAATGTTTCTGTATCCTTCCTGGCATTTCCATGCTTAATTGGAAAATTAGGCAAAAGTTTTTTTTATAGTGTTTCACTTTCATTTTCAGTATTTTTAATATAAAATAAGTTGTTCTTTCAGGAAACAAAATACTTTTGGTTGTTAGGTGTTTTCTTCATGTAAATTTCAAGAATTGAATAACTGCATTTGTTTTGATTATTTTTTTTATAATTTTAGATAGGATTTTTTTTCTCCTCTGAAGGATTATTTTTCAAGAAATCTCCAAAGTTTCACTGTTATGTCTATTTAAGTAGGTCTTCTTCTAAATATTTTCAGTGGTGAAGTTTTGTTCTAGCATCTACTTTTTCTTTGACAGCCTTCCTCACTTGGTATTAAATGTTATGTAACGCGAGTCACAAAAAAGTACAATTTTTCTCACAAAAAAAGAATTCTATCCTAGCAGTAAACTGACAATGATATATTTGCATCTCTAGCCCTCAATGGTTATTGAGAAATCAGTAGCAGGCCCTGTGTTTCCTTTTAAGATAAATTATTGAGCAATGAATATGTGTAACGCGAGTCACAAAAATGGGATCAAGTAATGCGAGTCACAATGTTTATACTTCATGATTTCTTTTTAAATTGTTTCAATTTCATCTCTTTGGTAGTTTCTAAGATTAAGTACAGATGGAAGCACTTTCTTTTACCCACAATTCATTTCACTTTTCTTTTTGTGCTGATGCCACACCTCATAAACAAAAACAAAAGAAATTTTCATCCGACTTAATCTTGAAGAATCAGCTCAAGTAACTTGGACAGTTTGGAAAAATGACTGTGACGGAAAACTCAGCAAAGTAGTTGAGGAAGGTTCCTCTAATGACCTTATAGGCCATATATGCAGCATGATACCCAAATTTATGCAGCACTGCTTCATTAAAAAGAGCCAGGCTGAATCGTACAAGAAAGAAAGGGATGCAGCTGTTGCTGAGCACCCTGAATCTGACAAAGGTCTCTTGCAGGTAGATTTCTCCGAGAATTATACCTGCATCTCTCAAGATGAGATTCAGAGTGCCCACTGGCAGCAAGCACAGGTTAGTTTGTTCACTGCTGCATTGTGGTATGAGAGTGTACTACACCCCCTCATTTTGTCCTCAGATAATCTGACCCATTCCAAAGATACAGTTGTAGCATACATTGACCGTATTCTGGGCGAAGTTCCCAAAAATGTCAAAAAAGTGTCCATTTGGTCTGATGGCCCTGCGTCACAGTTCAAGAATAGGTTCATTCTTGCTGTTTTGGCACTACTGCAGGCAAAGCATGGCATTGAAATTACATGGAATTTCTTTGCCACATCACATGGAAAGGGCCCTGTCGATGGCATTGGTGGGGCAGTAAAAAGGGTGGTTTGGAATGCAGTGAGAAATAGAAAAGCAGTGGTCACAAATGCATCTACTTTCACTGAGGCAGCCAGGGCAAGCAGTGTCAAGGTCATTGAAATGAAACCTGTTGACATTGAAAGGCTCAATAGTGAACTAGGGATAGAAGAGGTATTTAAAAATGCTCCGCCAGTACCCGGCATTGCGAATGTTCACTGCATGAAGTTGGTTGATGGAAAAGCCACTTTTTACACCCTCTCTTCTGAATCAGTTGTTAACACTGCTGAATCTAGTGCTGAACCAGATTCAGAAAAAAGGGAGGTAAATGTGGACTCTGGAAAGAATGCTTCCACCAGCCTCGGAGAAGCTGATTGTAGTGCCTTGGTGGGTAACTGGTTCGGTGTAGTATATGATGGGAAGATCTACCCAGGGGAGGTCCAAAGTATTGAAAAAGGTGAATACCAAGTTTCTGTAATGATACCAGCTGGCAAGTTTTGGAAATGGCCTGATAAACCAGATGAGATATTTTAAACCAGCGACAAACTAGTGAAAAAGCTGCAACCACCTTTTGCTGTTAACAACCTTGGCCACTTTGGTTTTCCTGATTTTTGAATCCAAGTGATCTCTTGCAATTGGAATGAGAGTTTACCTCAGTAGTCAGTACTATAGAAAGGTATGGTATGCCAATATACATATACATGTACATGTATTAGATTTGTACTGTTTAGTAGGTTATCCATGTACACTAAATTAAGAAAACAAAGGGTTAATGTTTACTTCAGTGTACTTTAATAAAAAAAAAAAAAAATGGAGTCCCCAAGAAATATCTTCAGTCGTAGATTACTTTTAAATAAAAAATGCTTTACATCTGGTGACATAATTGTACTTTTCCACTTTGAGGAAAAATGTAACGCGAGTCACAGTAACGCAAGTCACGATGATTATGCAAGAGCCCAAGAATATTTGGGGCAAAATATTTTATTTTCCCTTATAACATAAAGAGCCTCATGTGTTACAATTACATTACTGGTATTTCTATGTTCCAGTAATTTTCAGTTGAAGGAGACTTTTAAAAATAGTTTTTTACCCTTTCCTTTTTGTGTAACGCGAGTCATGCTGTAATTAATAGTAATTAAAAGACTTATTAAAGATTTGGTCTTACTTTTTTTGGTGCCATTTCATACCTTGTACCAACTGACCCATGCATGCAATTAATTGTGTTTAAAAATGTATTTATGTGGGAGTTGCACAGAAAAAATACTTTCTAATTTACCAAAAAATGTAACGCGAGTCACATGGAAATGCCCTTCCCCAGATTTGTGCCTCGAGACAATCCTGTCCTGGAGGTCTACAGACAATTCCTTTGAGTTGATCCTTGGTTTGTGCTCTGACATGCACTGTCAACTGTGGGACCTTATATGTAGACAGGTGTGTGTCTTTCCAAATCATGTCCAATTAACTGAATTGAATTGAATTTATTTATTTATTCGGCACACAACTGAGCAACAACAAAGGCAATAACAAAACATAAAAGAAACAACGTACGAAAATCCGTGTGGCCGAAAGATTGAAGGCAGAAGCAAAGCTTATAAGCACCCTCCCCTTATACCATTAAAAATAAAGAATGTATATATACATATACACACATACATATATACATATACATACACACCTACACATATGGTCATAATAACTGTACAAGAAAAGAGAGAAAAGAAAAGGAAAAAAGTGCATAAACAATTTAACTTAATCACAAAATTTCAAAACACAACCAAACAAGTAAGAGTGAACAGTGACAAAATGTAAACCTAATCCTTCAACCTATAACGGGTAAATATATTCTTTTTGTAAAGCCTTTTAAAACCAACCAATGTACCAAGTATTTTAATATTATCAGGACAGTTATTCCAAATATTAACACCCCTGACGGAAACACAATGACTTTTAACAGTAGTGCGGATCTTCAATTTCTCAAATAATAATGTTCCTCTCAAACAGTAGCTGGAGTCTCTCATTTTAAACAGATTCTGGACATGTAGAGGCAAAAACTTATTTTTAACTTTATACATAATATAATCAACCAAGTCCCAGAATTTTAAAATTCGGTGAAAATTTTAAGAGCTGATGAGAGATTATGGAGTGTTACTGTCGCTTTAAGGAGTTCCCACGGACCGGGATGTCGCGCAGCGCTCCGAGGCGCTGTCGTCAGCCTGTTTCGAGCTGAAAACCTCCAAATTTAAGCCTCTGTTGACCCAGGACGTCATGAGAGAACAGAGAACTTTCAGAAGAGGTCGGGATCAGCAGTTTATCCGGACATTCCACTGTTAAAGGAGATTTTGTAATGAAAGATGTGCGGACGGATTGGCGCGTCGGCAGGCAGCTGGCGCGGCATGCCGCCACAGGAAAAACACCTCTGTGTTGATAACCATTTGTAAAAATCAGGCGGCTTTTGATGGCTTTCAGTTGAGTGAGTATCTGAGAAATTGTTTAACAGCTGGACATGTTCCAACTTGTCCTTAAGGCTTCCAACGGAGGTGTTTTTCCTGTGGCGTGTGCCGCGCCGGCTGCCTGCCGACGCGCCAATCCGTCTGCATGTCTTTCATTACAAAATCTCCTTTAACAGTGGACTGTCCGGATAAACTGCTGATCCCGACCTCTTCTGAAAGTTCTCTGTTCTCTCACGACGTCCTGGGTCAACAGAGGCTTAAATTTGGAGGTTTTCAGTTCGAAAGTGGCTGATGACGGCGCCTCGGAGCACTGCGCGACGTCCCGCTCCGTGTGAAGTCCTTAAAGCGACAGTAACACTCCATAATCTCTCATCAGCTGTTAAAATTTTCACCGAAAACCAGCTGAATTTCTCGAATGGTGTCCACTTCGATGTGCCTCACAGGTTCTGAAAAAATTTTGATCAAACAAAGCGCCAGTCTCTCAGGAAGTTCCCAGGCAAAAGAAATGCGACGAGAGGGGTGGACCACTCCTCACTCAAAGCCTGCCCACAGGCAAATGACATAACCGACAGTCGTGAAAAAACTCACGCATGCGCACGAGGGTTCAAGGTTGGCTGATGTAATCGCACGTGATTCAAATCCATATAGTTTTTGAAAAACATTTAAAAAGGTTGGATACTTTTCTAATAGACCTCGTACACTTAGTTTTACCAAAATGGAGCAATAATTTATTTAAATCAAACCATTTTTTAAATTTATGTAATTTGTTCTCCATCTTGTCCAGGAGCTGTCCCAAATGATCCCCACTACAAAACACAGTCGTATCGTCTGCAAATAAAATACAACTTACATACTTAGAAACCAAACATATATCATTGCTATACAAAAGGAACAACAGTGGCCCAAGGACTGAACCCTGGGGCACCCCACAAGTAATCTTCAAAAACTCAGAATTTGTCCCACCAAAGTGGACACACTGATACCTACTGTCTAAGTAGCTCGCTATCCAGTCATGTGTCAATCTCCTGATACCATACTTCTGTAATTTGTCCAATAGCAAGGTATGATCTATAGTATCAAATGCTTTCTGTAAATCAAAAAAAAAAACCCTACAGTATATTGCTTATTTTCAATCGCGTTGGTAATTTGTTCAACGAAATCCATCATAGCCAACGAAGTAGTGCGATTCTTTCTAAAACCGTATTGCTGCTCGCTAAGGATATGATGTTTAGTTAAAAAAAATGTTTAACCTAATTTCAAATACCTTTTCCAGAATTTTGGAAAATTGTGGTAAGAGGGAGATTGGCCTATAATTGCAAAAGACATGCTTCTCACCAGATTTGAACAATGGGATCACTTTAGCTATTTTCATTTTGAAAGGAAATTTCCCAGTCATTAATGACAAATTACAGATATATGTTAAAGGCTTAACAATGCAATCAATAATATTTTTAACCAAAAACATATCAAAACGGTCACTATCAATTGATTTTTTTTCCCTTTTAAGTTTGTGAACTATATCAATAATTTCTTTTTCATCCGTTCCTCTAATAAACATTGAATCACAAACTGTTTCTAGTGTTTTGCTATAATTCAAGGAGCATGTTTTGGAAGGAACAATTGAATTTGCTAAGTTTTTACCCACGTTAACAAAATAACCATTAAAATGATCTGCAGTAGCTTTGTTTTCTTTAACAATTGTGTCAGTATTTGCATAAAAATAGGCAGGATATTCTTTGACATATTTTTTCTTATTTATGATTTCATTTAACAACCTCCAAGTACCCTTTATATTTGTTTTTTTTTCCAATAAATCACTATAATACTGCTTTTTACATGATCGCATAATGTAAGTTAGTTTGTTTTTATATGACTTATATCTAATCTCAGCTTCAATTGTTCTAGATTTTAAAAACTGCTTATACAAAAAATTTTTCTTTTTACATGCATTCAGAAGTCCCTTAGTGATCCAAGGTTTATCTTTGCTTAGCTTTTTTCCATTTTTTTAACACACAAGGGCAATGTCTGTCATATAAATTAGAAATAATAGAAATGAATAATTTGTAAGATTGATCAACATCCTCAATGTAAATGTCACTCCAATTTTGCTGTCTTAAATCCGCCCTAAGCTTTTCCATTGTTTCCTTTGTTATTTTCCTTGTGAAATTTGTAATAATATGGTCAATTTTATCAACTAATGAATTGAAAACAACAAAAACAGGCAGATGATCACTGATAACACTGAGAAGTCCACCCATTATGTTTCCCGTAGTAATGTTTGTCAATATATTGTCAATAAGTGTTGATGAATTCCTAGTTATCCTCGTTGGATGAGTAATTACTGGATACAATCCCATACTAAATACGGAATTAATAAATTCATCTATGTGTGATTGACAATGAGGATTGAGGAAATCCATATTGAAGTGCACAGATAAACAAAAGCTTATTATTTTTATAGGTGTTATACATATCTGTCAGTTTATCCACAAAAATATTTGTGTTTGATCCTGGAGCTCTGTAATACAATTTATGATTATGTTTTTTGATTTTTCACATTTAATTTCCACTGAAACACATTCTATAATGTATCAAAAGAAAAGACATATTATTGACAATTTCACACTGATAACTAGAACTGACGTAAAGTGCCACACCACCGCTCCTTTTATTCATCCTATTTATAAAAAAAAGATCATAACCATCGAGCCGGACCATGTCCATGTGCTCATCCCTCAGCCATGTCTCTGTAACCGCAATGACAGAAAAGGGGTTATTGACACTTTTTAAACAATCCTGAATTTTGGGCAAATTCATAGGAAGACTTCTGCTATTAAAATGTATAATGGAGAAAGAACCGTTTATCATGGAACAGTCCTTAAGTTGTTCCTCGGTAAAGTAATTGCAGTGGTGAGTAGTATTTTTGAGGAAAAAACAATCCGGATCTATATTGTAATCAATGCTATGAGATTTGTGTTCAGAGTAATCAAACACTTTTAGATCAAGCTCCTGTGCAGAAGCAAGTTGAAAAGAATCAATTGACATCATAAAAGGATTGTAATCGAAAAACCAAAAATGCGGCTAAATATGATGTGGCTATTTCATGTAAACCAGTATGTGATATGGATTTAGCCAAGAATTGTCTCATAACAAAAAAGGAAAACAAAACAAAAACATACCAAAATCTCTTCAAATAAACAATATCGAAACAATAAGGAACATGTTCATCCAAAAGGAGCAATCATTTAAATTTATCCAAATCCACAAGCTCTCTTATCATTATGGCCTTCGCTTTCTCCGGAGTTCCATTTAGTTTGATCCACACTTTACAGTTCCTGGTCCATGTCGCTTGAATTTTTTTCTGCTTGCGAAGGACTCTGGCTTGTCTTGCAATCTCTGTTGGGAAAGTGTAGGAACACGGACCCACAACAGGGGGCGCAAATGAACGGACAATGGAGTAAGTCAAAATAACAACGCTTTACTGTTGTGAATGTGCACAACGAATACAACCAATCACAGAAATGGACAACAGTCAATTCACAAAAGTGTCGTGTGGGCAGGCTCGAAGATAGGAGACGCCTCTCCAAGGTAAGACCGGAACCACACGGCTTCCTCCGCCACAGGACCCCGGGAATACTGGAGCCGCCAAGTCCCGAACTCCCAGGTGGCCACTGCCTCCGCGTGTCGGACCTGGTACTGCTGGCGAGGAACAAAGAACAGTTAGATGGGGGCGCGTTTGCACCCAGGACTCCGAACAGCAGGAAAGTTACCTCCACCTCTCGTTGGAACAGTAATCCAAAAACTAGCTCAATCCAAAAAGATACACTCCGTTAGCTTCGATACGTTACCTCTCCGGTAGAAACGATATCTCGGCAATGAGGTGGAGATGCCGTCCTGCTGATATACCCCACTGATGATTGCCGTCAGCTGTCTCAGGTGATGGGTGACAGCAGTCACAGAGGCTGCTCCCGTGAGGCGGCGGCGCCCTCTGGTGCCTGGAGCCCGCACTCCAGGCAGGGCGCCCTCTGGTGGTGGTGGGCCAGCAGTACCTCCTCTTCAGCGGCCCACACAACAGGACCCCCCCCTCAACGGGCGCCTCCTGGCGGGTGGCGACGGTAGAAGTCGGCCAGGAGGGCCGGGTCCAGGATGAAGCTCCTCTTCACCCAGGAGCGTTCTTCGGGACCGTACCCCTCCCAGTCCACCAGATATTGAAAGCCCCGGCCCATCCGTCGGACGTCCAACAACCAGCGCACTGTCCAAGCCGGCTCGCCATCGATGATCCGGGCAGGAGGTGGTGCCGGACCGGGTGTACAGAGGGGCGAGGTGTGATGGGGCTTGATTTTTGACACATGAAATACTGGATGGATCCGCAGTGAGGCTGGAAGCCGAAGCCTCACTGCGGCGGGATTGATGACCTTGAGAATTGTAAACGGACCTATGTACCTGTCTTGCAGTTTTGGGGAGGCCACTTGCAGTGGAATGTCCTTGGTGGACAACCACACTTCCTGCCCGGGGCGATACGTAGGGGCCGGGGTCCGCCGCCGGTCTGCATGGGTCTTCGCCCTCATCCGGGCCTTCAGCAAAGCAGAACGGGCGGCACGCCACACCCGACGGCACTTCCGCAGGTAGGCCTGGACCGAGGGCACACCGACCTCTCCCTCAACCACCGGGAATAATGGGGGCTGATACCCCAAACACACCTCAAAGGGGGAGAGGCCGGTGGCTGATGACACTTGACTGTTGTGGGCGTACTCGATCCAGGCCAAATGAGTACTCCAGGCCGCCGGGTGCGCGGCTGTCACACAACGTAGCGTTTGCTCCATTTCTTGATTGGCCCGCTCTGCTTGCCCGTTGGTCTGGGGGTGATACCCGGATGAGAGACTGACCGTGACCCCCAGTTCCCGGCAAAAGCTCCTCCAGACATGCGAGGAGAACTGGGGACCGCGATCGGAGATGATGTCTGATGGTATTCCATGCAGGCGGACGACGTGGTGGACCAGGAGGTCCGCTGTCTCCTGGGCTGTTGGGAGCTTCGGGAGGGCCACGAAGTGGGCCGCCTTGGAGAATCGGTCCACTATCGTGAGGATGACGGTGTTTCCCTGGGACGGCGGGAGGCCCGTGACAAAATCCAGGCCGATGTGGGACCAGGGGCGATGAGGCACGGGCAGCGGCTGTAGCAGTCCCGGAGCCTTGCGATGGTTGGCCTTGCCCCTGGCGCAGGTGGTACAGGCCTGGATATAGTCCCGGACGTCGGCCTCCAGGGACGCCCACCAGAAGCGCTGCCGGACAACTGCCACGGTTCTTCGCACCCCTGGATGACAGGAGAGCTTAGAGCCGTGACAGAAGTCCAGGACTGCAGCCCTTGCCTCTGGTGGGACGTAAAGTCTGTTCTTTGGTCCAGTCCCGGGGTCCGGGCTTCGTGCCAGGGCCTCCCGGACGGTTCTCTCTACGTCCCAGGTGAGGGTGGCCACGATAGTGGACTCCGGGATGATGGGTTCCGGTGGATCCGACAACTCCGTTTTGACCTCGTCTTCGTGTACCCGGGACAAGGCATCCGATTTCTGGTTCTTGGTCCCTGGCCGGTAGGTGATGCGGAAGTCAAAACGGCCGAAGAACAGTGACCAGCGGGCTTGCCTGGGATTCAGCCGCTTGGCGGTCCTGATATATTCCAGGTTCCGGTGGTCAGTGAAAACCGTGAATGGCACGGACGTTCCCTCCAACAGATGTCTCCACTCTTCAAGAGCCTCTTTCACCGCAAGGAGTTCTCGGTTGCCGACGTCATAGTTCCGTTCAGCCGGGGTCAACCTGCGGGAAAAATAGGCACACGGATGAAGGACCTTATCGGTCTTCCCACTCTGGGACAGCACAGCTCCTATCCCTGAGTCCGAGGCGTCCACTTCAACCACTAACTGGCGACTAGGATCGGGCTGCACCAGAACGGGTGCAGACGAGAAGCGCCGTTTCAACTCCTTGAACGCGGCATCGCAACGATCCGACCAGGTGAAGGGGACTTTTGGGGAGGTCAGGGCTGTCAGGGGGCTAACAACCTGACTGTAGCCCTTAATGAACCTCCTGTAGAAATTCGCAAAGCCGAGGAACTGTTGCAGCTTCCTACGGCTTGTGGGTTGGGGCCAGTCTCTCACCGCCGCAACCTTGGCCGGATCAGGAGCGACGGAGTTGGGGGAGATGATGAACCCCAGGAAGGACAAAGAGGTGCGGTGAAACTCACACTTCTCGCCCTTAACAAACAGCCGGTTCTCCAATAACCGCTGCAGGACCTGACGTACATGTCGGACATGGGTCTCAGGATCCGGAGAAAAGATGAGTATGTCGTCTAGATATACGAAGACGAATCGGTGCAGGAAGTCCCGCAAGACGTCATTAACTAATGCTTGGAACGTCGCGGGAGCGTTTGTAAGACCGAACGGCATGACCAGGTACTCAAAATGACCTAACGGGGTGTTAAATGCCGTCTTCCACTCGTCTCCCTTCCGGATCCGAACCAGGTGATACGCATTCCTAAGATCAAGCTTGGTGAATATCTTGGCTCCATGCAGGGGCGTGAACACCGAATCCAACAAGGGTAAGGGGTATCGGTTACGAACCGTGATTTCGTTCAGCCCCCTGTAATCAATGCATGGACGTAATCCGCCATCCTTTTTCCCCACAAAAAAGAAACCCGCACCCATCGGGGAGGTGGAATTCCGGATCAACCCGGCAGCCAAAGAGTCCCGGATGTAGGTCTCCATTGATTCGCGTTCAGGTCGTGAGAGGTTGTACAGCCTACTGGACGGGAACTCAACGCCTGGAACCAAGTCAATGGCACAATCATACGGGCGGTGCGGGGGAAGGGTGGGCGCCAGATCCTTACTAAACACCTCCGCAAGGTCATGGTACTGCACCGGCACTGTCCCTAGATTGGGCGGGGCTCTGACCTCCTCCCTGGCCTGGGAACCGGGAGGAACCGAGGAACCTAAACATACCCGATGGCAGGTCTCGCTCCACTGAACCACTACCCCGGACGGCCAATCGATCCGGGGATTGTGTTTCAACATCCAGGGAAAACCTAAAATCACACGGGAGGTGGCCGGAGTCACGAAAAACTCGATCTCTTCCCGGTGATTCCCCGACACCACCAGAGTTACTGGTGGTGTCTTGTGAGTGATTGGAGGGAGTAGGGAGCCATCTAGCGCCCGTACCTGCACAGGCGAGGTAAGCGCCACCGGAGGGAACCCTATCTCCCTGGCCCATTTGCTGTCTAGCAAATTCCCTTCTGAGCCCGTGTCCACCAGTGCTGGGGCCTTCAGGGTTAAATCCTCATAAAGGATTGTAACTGGGAGTCGTGTGGCGATGTGGGTGTGTCCCACGTGAACGTCTCGGCCCACCCCTAGCCCAGTTTCTAGGGGCGGGCGTTGGTGTTTAACCGCTCGGGGCAGTCTCTTACCTGATGCTCAATCGAGCCACAAACAAAACACGCCCCGCGGGCCAGCCTCCTTTGTGTGACCGGTGCCCTAAATGTTGCCCTACTCATGTCCATAGCTTCGTCAGCAGGGGGGGCTGTAACCGCACGGAGCGCAGGGGCCGTGGAGCGTGGGGAGGGCGGAACACGGTCGGAACCGGAAGGGAGAGGGACGACGCGTGCCTGGCCACGCCCTTCGTCTCGTTCCCGACGGCGCTCATTTAACCGATTGTCTAATCGTATGACAAGATCGATAAGCCCATCTAAATCCCGCGGTTCGTCCTTAGCCACCAGGTGCTCCTTGAGGACCAACGACAGTCCGTTTACGAAGGCGGCACGGAGGGCAGTGCTATTCCAGCCGGACCTCGCAGCCGCGATGCGGAAGTCGACTGCATAGGCAGCTGCGCTCCGGCGCCCCTGTCTCATTGACAGCAGCACGGCTGAAGCGGTCTCTCCTCTATTAGGGTGATCGAACACCGTTCTGAACTCCCTCACAAACCCATCATATGTCAGAAGGAGCCGTGAACTTTGCTCCCAGAGCGCTGTAGCCCAAGCGCGTGCCTCACCACGAAGCAGATTTATCACATAAGCTACTTTGCTAGCGTCGGTCGCGTACATGACGGGACGCTGTGCGAAGACGAGCGAACACTGCATAAGAAAATCCGCGCACGTCTCCACACAGCCTCCGTACGGCTCTGGGGGGCTTATGTATGCTTCAGGGGAAGGTGGGAGGGGTCGTTGGACAACCAGTGGAACGTCGCTGTTACGCACAGGGTCTACGGGAGGGAGAGCCGCAGCGGCGCCCGGAGGGCGCGCTTCCACCTGCGCGGCGAGAGCCTCCACCCTGCGGTTCAGGAGGACGTTCTGCTCGGTCATCAAATCCAACCGAGTCGTGAAAGCGGTGAGGATCCGCTGCAACTCACCGATTACCCCTCCTGCGGACGCCTGTGCGCCTTGTTCTTCCATTGGCCGTTCAACAGCCGGTTGACGCCCCTCGGGATCCATGACGCTGGCCGAGATATCCTGTTGGGAAAGTGTAGGAACACGGACCCACAACAGGGGGCGCAAATGAACGGACAATGGAGTAAGTCAAAATAACAACGCTTTACTGTTGTGAATGTGCACAACGAATACAACCAGTCACAGAAATGGACAACAGTCAATTCACAAAAGTGTCGTGTGGGCAGGCTCGAAGATAGGAGACGCCTCTCCAAGGTAAGACCGGAACCACACGGCTTCCTCCGCCACAGGACCCCGGGAATACTGGAGCCGCCAAGTCCCGAACTCCCAGGTGGCCACTGCCTCCGCGTGTCGGACCTGGTACTGCTGGCGAGGAACAAAGAACAGTTAGATGGGGGCGCGTTTGCACCCAGGACTCCGAACAGCAGGAAAGTTACCTCCACCTCTCGTTGGAACAGTAATCCAAAAACTAGCTCAATCCAAAAAGATACACTCCGTTAGCTTCGATACGTTACCTCTCCGGTAGAAACGATATCTCGGCAATAAGGTGGAGATGCCGTCCTGCTGATATACCCCACTGATGATTGCCGTCAGCTGTCTCAGGTGATGGGTGACAGCAGTCACAGAGGCTGCTCCCGTGAGGCGGCGGCGCCCTCTGGTGCCTGGAGCCCGCACTCCAGGCAGGGCGCCCTATGGTGGTGGTGGGCCAGCAGTACCTCCTCTTCAGCGGCCCACACAACAATCTCCGCAGTTTTCTTTGTCAAATGTTCGTTCACATACACCTCGGTTCCTTTCAGCTTTTTTGTTTGCCTTAACAATTAATTCTTAAACTTTCTATTTACAAACCGGATGATGACCACCGGTTTCGCCTTTTTGTCTCTTCTTGCAACTGAATGGCAATCAGCAATATCAGTACTATTAATGTGGTTATCGTTGGAAGAAAAAACTGAACAACCTGTTGCTCCAGGGATTGAGTTTCTTCTCGCGTGTCATCTGCTTCATCGGCACTGCTGCCCACAGCAGTGGCCCGAGCGTATGTCCGATGCTTAATGTTCAGTCCTGAAACAATTACTTCCTCCATCCTCATTTGTTGCTCAAAGTCATCGACACGATTTTCCAATGATCTGATTTTATTGTCTTTCTCTTGCAAGATTTTTTTGAGATCACTCACCTCCTTCAATAAACCAAGCAGTTCGGTTTGCTTTTTAACCACTCCACTGAGTTCATCTGACATTAAATTCAGAGAGAGTTTGATCTCATCCAGATCTTCACTACTTAAGGCTTTTTTTGGCATTTTGTACAGTTAGGAAAAAAAAGGTTGTACCTTATGGGTAGTAACTACACCGACTGACCGCGGGGGGCTCGGCCCATGTTCGTCAGCCCACCTTCGAAAGGCGAGTCAGTCTGCAGCTGAAAACCTCAGAGGACATAACGAACAGGAGGAGCAGCAATCGTAAACTCCCAAAGTTCTTCACCTTACTCCAGCAAAACACACAGAGACAAATAAATAAATAAATATAACCTAAACGTCGGTGGGGTTTCTGTTTCCGCCAAAAACAGCAGCATTTTGACAAATCCACGGGCAACCCAAGCCATTAAATTTGGTGATGCTGATTAGCCAAATATTTATTATATTTCCTTAGCAACCACAAACTGTTGGCCCCACAGGTACCAGTTCTGGTGCCCACAAGGCATTACATTTGGCGATTCTGGTTGGCCAAATATTTATTGATCTGCTTAGCAACATACACAGTTGGTCATTTCGTTGCACTTCAAGGGTGGATGAGTGAGCGCCCAAGAAGAGAAATGATACGTTCTGTGCTTCTGTCGGTGGAAATACACTGTTGAATGAGAGTCAGTTGGTGGAAATGTTGTTTTAATAATTCAGATTACGTGTAGGCACATACTATTAAGTAAAACTGACATTGATGACACTTTAAAAAATAAATATATTTTATAGTTTTTCCCCTCCACATCTGTGAGGGCAGCACCCCAGCGCCCCCTATGGGCCAGCCACCACTGATATCAAGGGTGATCAGTGGAAACAGAATGCACCTGAGCTTCATGGCAAATTTTGTAAGAGCTATGTATAGTGCTCTGTGATCATTTGGAGAATGCTAAGGTTACCTAATGGCTACCAAAGTCTGTGTTTGTGTTTTGTCTGTTTGGTTTTCCTACCGACAGCGGTTTGCGTGCATGTGTGTGCTGTTTGGGGGGATGATGTTTTTTTTTTGTTCCCTGTGGAGACTTTTGCTTCACCCCCTCTTATTTCCATCTTAAGGGGCTTTCACAGTGGCGTATTCGTAGAGCTGCTCATTGCAGCGTTGTGTTTCATTTAAATACACCTGAAATACACGCATACTCAGCCTTTAACAGTGTTTGTTCATGCAGCTGCATGTGTTCACGTTTTAATGTGTGCACACAGTCGCATGTGCCATGCTGCACCAGTTTCATTGCTGTTTTCTGCCTCTGTGGAAGTGCGCTCTGTTCTCTACTGCATGGTGTGGTGCGGCTCAAAAACAGAGTCGTTTAACATTATTATTATTTTATTTGTTTTTTTTACGCAGCGAGTGCGAATTTATTTTAGAGTCCCAGCTCTTTTCAGCTTTGATCAGACTGATTGATCAGGGCGTTTGATGAGCGCACCGACATGCAGCGAGTGCGCATTTATTTTAAAGAGTCACAGCTCTGATTTATTTTAAGGAGTCTGATAGAGGAGAGAGAGCAGTTTTATTTTATTTTATTTTAAGGAGTCTGATAGAGGAGAGAGAGCAGTTTTATTTTATTTTAAGGAGTCTGATAGAGAAGAGAGAGCAGTTTTATTTTATTTTATTTTAAGGAGTCTGATAGAGAAGAGAGAGCAGTTTTATTTTATTTTATTTTAAGGAGTCTGATAGAGGAGAGAGAGCAGTTTTATTTTATTTTAAGGAGTCTGATAGAGGAGAGACTCAGACTCCTCAAAATAAAACCTCTCGCTCTCACAGAGAGAGAGAGCGAGAGAGAGAGAGCGCGAGCGTGCTTTTATGAAACGATGCAACACAGTGAAACAGTCCTCATATATAATGAGTCCAGTATGATAAAGTGAAGCAACAATCTTGCAGTATTTATATGTCCAGAAGAACAACAGGGAGATGTGAGGCACACAGTACCGTGTTGCAGCGTGGGCGGGCTCACAATAGCGGACAGTAGCACGGCGCTGCGTGTACTCGTGTGAAGGCTCCATGCTGTGCTGTACGCCGAAGAAAATTAAACAGGTTTAATTTCTTCCGTCCTACGCACGTAGCCTTCAACATACTGCTGTGTATTGAGAAAAAACTCCTCGTGAAGTGGGCGGAGAGCTGCTCATTACAGCGTATCGTCTACGCTGAATACGCCACTGTGAAAGCCCCTTTATGCTTTCTTGATCATGTAGATGAGTGACTCATTGTTCTCATCTGTGTTTCAGCAATGAAAGAGGATGATCTCCCTTCCCCCTAAGGTCAGGGCTTCCCAGAGTTGACAGACAGACTTTGTACCTAGGGGTCACATGTGCTCAGCAACGTAGTGCGAAGCTAGCTGTAAAGCTATTCCTTTGCACATTGCAACAACTCAGAGTCGGTGTCTGTTATTTCCACTTTTTGTCTGGTGAAAGTATTTAAAAACCTGTAGGCATCATGTCCAATGCATTTATGCTCACAGTGACCTCTAGGCTTCTCAGTCCTGATCAACCCACGCGCATGCTCCTGTTGCATTTTTTCTTATGATTCTTGCAGTGATTTTGTAGTTTATTATGCATGTCACCAGTGTGAAAAATAATTGTCCACATGGTCAGTTTTTTTGGGCCTCTTCTGCAAACTGTTAAAAATGATAGATTTTACAATTTTAAACATAAACATTTCAGTGGAAGTTCCTTGTTGTTCACATTATTAGCTCAAACTGCATTGTTTCTGTGCTCACTTACATGACTGTGTCTCAGCGCAGCAACAATATTTAATGACAACACGGCCTGTTAAACATATGTTTCAATTTATTTAAGAAATTATGAAGAATTGTGGCAAATGTTCATTGCAATTTGCAGAGTTGGTAAATTTACAGACTGGCCAGTAATTCATTGTGATCATTGTTTCCGTCCAAAATCTTAACATATAGTAAAATGTGTCAGAAGTGTGCAGAATAAAATCATTTAAAATCTACAAGATTTTAAATGGGTCAGTGTCAGGTCTGGGAGCAAATGCTGTTGATATGTGTATATATACAGTTGTATGCAAAAGTTTGTGCACCCCTGATGATTTCCATGATTTTTCTTTATAAATCATTGGTTGTTTGGATCAGAAATTTCAGTTAAATATATCACATAGCAAACAAACACGGTGATATTTGAGAAGTGAAATGAAGTTTATAGGATTTACACAAAGTGTGCAATAATTCTTTAAACAAAATTAGGCAGGTGCATAAATTTGGGCACCCCAACAGGAAAAAAATATGTCAATATTTAGTAGATCCTCCTTTTGCAGAAATAACAGCCTCTATACGCTTCCTGTAGCTTCCGATGAGAGTCTGGATTCTGGTTCAGGTGCATAAATTTGGGCACCCCAACAGAAAAAAAATACATCAGTATTTAGTAGATCCTCCTTTTGTGGAAATAACAGCATCTACGAGGGCTGTCAATAAAGTATAGGTCCTTTTTATTTTTTTCAAAAACTATATGGATTTCATTCATATGGTTTTACGTCAGACATGCTTGAACCCTCGTGTGCATGCGTGAGTTTTTCCACGCCTGTCGGTGACGTCATTCGCCTGTGAGCACTCCTTGTGGGAGGAGTCGTCCAGCCCCTCGTCGGAATTCCTTTGTCTGAGAAGTTGCTGAGAGACTGGCGCTTTGTTTGATCAAAATTTTTTCTAAACCTGTGAGACACATCGAAGTGGACACGGTTCGAAAAATTAAGCTGGTTTTCGGTGAAAATTTTAACGGCTGATGATAGATTTTGAGGTGATACTGTCGCTTTAAGGACTTCCCACGGAGTGAGACGTCGTGCAGCACTCCCAGGCGCCGTCGTCAGCCTGTTTCAAGCTGAAAACCTCCACATTTCAGGCTCTATTGATCCAGGACGTCATGAGAGAACAGAGAAGTTTCAGAAGAAGTCGGTTTCAGCATTTTATCCGGATATTCCACTGTTAAAGGAGATTTTTTAATGAAAGACGTGCAGGCGGATTGCAGCGTCGGCTCGCGACGCTCCGCCACAGGAAAAACACCTCCGTTGGAAGCCTTAAGGACAAGTTGGAACATGTCCAGCTGTTAAACAATTTCTCATATACTCACTCCACTGAAAGCCATCAAAAGCCACCTGGATTTTACAAATGGTTATCAACACAGAGGTGTTTTTCCTGTGCCGCCGCACCGCGCCGGCTGATGTTGAACAATGTTTGTTTCAGGTCATCTTCTCGCGTGTCATCTGCTTCATCGGCACCGCTGCCCACAGCAGTGGCCCGAGCGTATGTCCGATGCTTAATGTTCAGTCCTGAAACAATTACTTCCTCCATCCTTATTTGTTGCTCAAGGTCATCGACACGATTTTCCAATGATCTGATTTTATTGTCTTTCTCTTGCAAGATTTTTTTGAGATCACGCACCTCCTTCAATAAACCAAGCAGTTCGGTTTGCTTTTTAACCACTCCACTGAGTTCATCTGACATTAAATTCAGGGAGAGTTTGATCTCATCCAGATCTTCACTACTTAAGGCTTTTTTTTGGCATTTTGTACAGTTAGGAAAAAAAAGGTTGTACCTTATGGGTAGTAACTACACCGACTGACCGCGGGGGGCTCGGCCCATGTTCGTCAGCCCACCTTCGAGGCCCGTCAGCTCCGCGGCTGCTGCTGCTGGAGAACCCTCCGTTGGCGCTCGTCAGCCCGCCTTCGAGGCCCGTCAGCTCTGTGGCTGCTGCTGCTGCTGGAAAACACTCCGTCGGCGCTCGTCAGCCCGCCTTCGAGGCCCGAATTTACCCCAGGTGGACTCCATTTAAGCTGTAGAAGCATCTGAAGCAGTGGCGGCTGGTGAAAAAAAGTCTTGGTGGGGCTGCTGTGCCAATAGATTTCCCTGCCTAGTCCAGTACAGGCATTCAAATGAACAGTCAGAAAATTACTACAATTCCACAATAATCATTTCATGTCCTTCTCAAAATCAGCAGTTTCACAGATAAAGTTAACCATTTACAGCTATATTAGGCCTCATTTATACTTTGGAAAGGAACAGTATCAAATACAATACAACACTCAAGTTTTTGAGCAAAGAACATTTTACCATTTGACACCAATTACACACATAGTACACCAAACTGTACTGCACTGCCATTATCTTCAGCCAAACAGATCCTGGGTTTCACAATGACACCCCCTTAACAGAATAGAAAATATTACCAAGTTTAGACTCTTTCAAAATATGGAAAAATTCCTCAGTTGGAGTGTCTTGTGTGTACTCAGTGGCTGAGTTAGTATTTCTTAAAAAAAAAAACATGCAAATTGCTATCTTAGTTTTTTTTTTTTTTTTAACTGAGCAAATCATTCGTTTTAGACTGGAATACTCCAAAGAATATTTCACTTGTGTGGGCTGATCTTCATTACATGTAAACTGAAATCAAAATGCCAGCATGGCTGCAGCTTTGAACACTGTTACAAACAGCCCCAGCCTCCCCTAACCGTTATAACTGGTCCACTGTACCAATAAGGATCACACCTTTGACCCCCTAAAAGAAACAGAAACATCACTCATTCATTTTATCTTAAATTTTCATCCTCATTTCCACACCAGGAGCAACATTTGGGAGTAAATCCTAGCAGCTCGTCAGCTCAACTGAGCTGAAGCGCGATCCAAAGGCGAGTCAGTCTGCAGCTGAAAACCTCAGAGGACATAACGAACAGGAGGAGCAGCAATCGTAAACTCCCAAAGTTCTTCACCTTACTCCAGCAAAACACACAGAGACAAATAAATAAATAAATAAATAAATATAACCTAAACGTCGGTGGGGTTTCTGTTTCCGCCAAAAATAGCAGCATTTTGACAAATCCACGGGCAACCCAAGCCATTAAATTTGGTGATGCTGATTAGCCAAATATTTATTATATTTCCTTAGCAACCACAAACTGTTGGCCCCACAGGTACCAGTTCTGGTGCCCACAAGGCATTACATTTGGCGATTCTGGTTGGCCAAATATTTATTGATCTGCTTAGCAACATACACAGTTGGTCATTTCGTTGCACTTCAAGGGTGGATGAGTGAGCGCCCAAGAAGAGAAATGATACGTTCTGTGCTTCTGTCGGTGGAAATACACTGTTGAATGAGAGTCAGTTGGTGGAAATGTTGTTTTAATAATTCAGATTACGTGTAGGCACATACTATTAAGTAAAACTGACATTGATGACACTTTAAAAAATAAATATATTTTATAGTTTCTCCCCTCCGCATCTGTGAGGGCGGCACCCCAGCGCCCCCTATGGGCCAGCCACCACTGATATCAAGGGTGATCAGTGGAAACAGAATGCACCTGAGCTTCATGGCAAATTTTGTAAGAGCTATGTATAGTGCTCTGTGATCATTTGGAGAATGCTAAGGTTACCTAATGGCTACCAAAGTCTGTGTTTGTGTTTTGTCTGTTTGGTTTTCCTACCGACAGCGGTTTGCGTGCATGTGTGTGCTGTTTGGGGGGATGATGTTTTTTTTTGTTCCCTGTGGAGACTTTTGCTTCACCCCCTCTTATTTCCATCTTAAGGGGCTTTCACAGTGGCGTATTCGTAGAGCTGCTCATTGCAGCGTTGTGTTTCATTTAAATACACCTGAAATACACGCATACTCAGCCTTTAACAGTGTTTGTTCATGCAGCTGCATGTGTTCACGTTTTAATGTGTGCACACAGTCGCATGTGCCATGCTGCACCAGTTTCGGTGCTGTTTTCTGCCTCTGTGGAAGTGCGCTCTGTTCTCTACTGCATGGTGTGGTGCGGCTCAAAAACAGAGTCGTTTAACATGATTATTATTTTATTTGTTTTTTTTACGCAGCGAGTGCGAGTTTATTTTAGAGTCCCAGCTCTTTTCAGCTTTGATCAGACTGATTGATCAGGGCGTTTGATGAGCGCACCGACATGCAGCGAGTGCGCATTTATTTTAAAGAGTCACAGCTCTGATTTATTTTAAGGAGTCTGATAGAGGAGAGAGAGCAGTTTTATTTTATTTTAAGGAGTCTGATAGAGAAGAGAGAGCAGTTTTATTTTATTTTATTTTAAGGAGTCTGATAGAGAAGAGAGAGCAGTTTTATTTTATTTTATTTTAAGGAGTCTGTTAGAGGAGAGAGAGCAGTTTTATTTTATTTTATTTTAAGGAGTCTGATAGAGGAGAGACTCAGACTCCTCAAAATAAAACCTCTCGCTCTCACAGAGAGAGAGCGAGAGAGAGCGCGAGCGTGCTTTTATGAAACGATGCGACACAGTGAAACAGTCCTCATATATAATGAGTCCAGTATGATAAAGTGAAGCAACAATCTTGCAGTATTTATATGTCCAGAAGAACAACAGGGAGATGTGAGGCACACAGTACCGTGTTGCAGCGTGGGCGGGCTCACAATAGCGGACAGTAGCACGGCGCTGCGTGTACTTGTGTGAAGGCTCCATGCTGTGCTGTACGCCGAAGAAAATTAAACAGGTTTAATTTCTTCTGTCCTATGCACGTAGCCTTCAACATACTGCTGTGTATTGAGAAAAAACTCCTCGTGAAGTGGGCGGAGAGCTGCTCATTACAGCGTATCGTCTACGCTGAATACGCCACTGTGAAAGCCCCTTTATGCTTTCTTGATCATGTAGATGAGTGACTCATTGTTCTCATCTGTGTTTCAGCAATGAAAGAGGATGATCTCCCTTCCCCCTAAGGTCAGGGCTTCCCAGAGTTGACAGACAGACTTTGTACCTAGGGGTCATATGTGCTCAGCAACGTAGTGCGAAGCTAGCTGTAAAGCTATTCCTTTGCACATTGCAACAACTCAGAGTCGGTGTCTGTTATTTCCACTTTTTGTCTGGTGAAAGTATTTGAAAACCTGTAGGCATCATGTCCAATGCATTTATGCTCACAGTGACCTCTAGGCTTCTCAGTCCTGATCAACCCACGCGCATGCTCCTGTTGCATTTTTTCTTATGATTCTTGCAGTGATTTTGTAGTTTATTATGCATGTCACCAGTGTGAAAAATAATTGTCCACATGGTCAGTTTTTTTGGGCCTCTTCTGCAAACTGTTAAAAATGATAGATTTTACAATTTTAAACATAAACATTTCAGTGGAAGTTCCTTGTTGTTCACATTATTAGCTCAAACTGCATTGTTTCTATGCTCACTTGCATGACTGCGTCTCAGCGCAGCAACAATATTTAATGACAACACGGCCTGTTAAACATATGTTTCAATTTATTTAAGAAATTATGAAGAATTGTGGCAAATGTTCATTGCAATTTGCAGAGTTGGTAAATTTACAGACTGGCCAGTAATTCATTGTGATCATTGTTTCCGTCCAAAATCTTAACATATAGTAAAATGTGTCAGAAGTGTGCAGAATAAAATCATTTAAAATCTACAAGATTTTAAATGGGTCAGTGTCAGGTCTGGGAGCAAATGCTGTTGATATGTGTATATATACAGTTGTATGCAAAAGTTTGGGCACCCCTGATGATTTCCATGATTTTTCTTTATAAATCATTGGTTGTTTGGATCAGAAATTTCAGTTAAATATATCACATAGAGATTTTTCTAATGAAAGACGTGCGGACGGGTCCGCGCGTCGGGACGCAGCCGGCGCGGTGCGGCGGCACAGGAAAAACACCTCTGTGTTGATAACCATTTGTAAAATCCAGGTGGCTTTTGATGGCTTTCAGTGGAGTGAGTATATGAGAAATTGTTTAACAGCTGGACATGTTCCAACTTGTCCTTAAGGCTTCCAACGGAGGTGTTTTTCCTGTGGCGGAGCGTCGCGAGCCGACGCTGCAATCCGCCTGCACGTCTTTCATTAAAAAATCTCCTTTAACAGTGGAATATCCGGATAAAATGCTGAAACCGACTTCTTCTGAAACTTCTCTGTTCTCTCACGACGTCCTGGATCAATAGAGCCTGAAATGTGGAGGTTTTCAGTTTGAAACAGGCTGACGACGGCGCCTGGGAGTGCTGCACGACGTCTCGCTCCGTGGGAAGTCCTTAAAGCGACAGTATCACCTCCAAATCTTTCATCAGCCGTTAAAATTTTCACCGAAAACCAGCTTAATTTTTCGAACCGTGTCCACTTCGATGTGTCTCACAGGTTTAGAAAAAATTATGATCAAACAAAGCGCCAGTCTCTCAGCAACTTCTCAGACAAAGGAATTCCGACAAGGGGCTGGACGACTCCTCCCACAAGGAGTGCTCACAGGCGAATGACGTCACCGACAGGCGTGGAAAAACTCACGCATGCGCACCAGGGTTCAAGCATGTCTGATGTAAAAACATATGAATGAAATCCATATAGTTTTTGAAAAAAATAAAAAGGACCTAAACTTTATTGACACAGCTCGTAAATGCTTCCTATAGCTTCCAATGAGAGTCTGGATTCTGGTTGAAGGTATTTTTGACCATTCTCCTTTACAAAACATCTCAGTTTTGTTGGTTTCCGAGCATGGACAGCCTGCTTAAGATCACACCACAGATTTTCAATAATATTCAGATCTGGGGACTGAGATGGCCATTTCAGAATGTTGAACTTGTTCCTCTGAATGAATGCCTTAGCAGATTTTGAGCAGTGTTTAGGGTTGTTGTCTTGTTGAAAGATCCAGCCCTGGCGCAACTTCAACTTTGTCACTGATTCTTGAACATTGTTCTCAAGAATCTGCTGATATTTACTGGAATCTATGTGACCCTCAACTTTAACAAGATTCCCAGTACCTGCACTAGCCACACAGCCCCACAGCACCTCCAAATTTTACTGTAGGTAGCAAGTGTTTTTCTTGGAATGCTGTGTTCTTTTTCAGCCATGCATTCCGCCCCTTGTTATGTCCAGATAACTCAATTTTATTTTAATCAGTCCACAGCACCTTATTCCAAAATGAATCTGGCTTGTCCAAATGTGCTTTAGCATACCTCAAGCGACTCTGATTGTGGCATGTAGAAAAGGCTTCCTCTGCATTACAACATCATACAGCATCTCTTTGTTCAAAGTGCGCTGTATAGTTGAATGATGCACAGAAACACTATCTGCAGCAAGATCACGTTCTAGGTCTTTGGAGCAGGTCTGTGGGTTGACTATGACTGTTCTCACCATCCTTCGCTTCAGCTTATCTGAGATTTTTCTTGGCCTGCCACTTCGGACCTTAACTAGTACTGTGCCTGAGGTCTTACATTTCCGCAATATGTTCTTCACAGTGGAAACTGACAGCTGAAATCTCTGAGATGTCTTTTTTGTATCCTTCCCCTAAACCATGATGTTGAACAATGTTTGTTTCAGGTCATTTGAGAGTTGTTTAGAGGCTCCCATGTTGCCACTCATTAGAAGAGATGCAAAGAGGTGAAACATTTGCAAATGGCCACCTTAAATACCCTTTCTCATGATTGGATTCACATGTGTAAGGGGGTCAGGGGTCATTGAGCTTACCAAACCAATTTTGTGTTCTAATAATAGGTGCTAAATGCAGTCAAATCAATAAAATGACAAGGGTGCCCAAATTTATGCACCTGGCCAATTTTGTTTAAATTATTATTGCACACGTTCTGTAAATACTAGAAACTTCATTTCACTTCTCAAATATCAGTGTGTTTGTCTGTTATATAATATATTTAACTGAAATTTCTGATCCAGACAACCAATGATTTATGAAAAAATTAAAATTATCAGGGGTGCCCAAACTGAAACTATTCACAGTGACTTACAGCCGTATTCTAAAATGGATGAATTTTTCCCCCCTCAAAATTCTACACACAATACCCCATAATGACAATGTGAAAAATGTTTTTTTTGGAGATTTTTGCAAATAATAATAATAAAAAAAACTAAAATAAAACTTAAGAAATTGCATGTACGTAAGTGTTCATAGCCTTTGCCATGAAGCTCAAAATTGGGCTCGGGTGCATCCTGTTAACACTGACCATCCTTGAGATGTTTCTGCAGCTTAATTTGACTCCACCTTGGGTAAATTCAGTTGACTGGATATGATTTGGAAGGGCACACACCTGTCTACATATAAGGTCCCACAGTTGACAGTACATGTCAGAGCACAAACCAAGCATAAAGTCAAAGGAATTATCTGTACACCTCTGAGACAGGATTGTCTTGAGGCACAAATCTTGGGGAAGAGTACAGAAACATTTCTGTTGTTTTGAAGGTCCCAATGAGCACAGTGGTCTACATCATCTGTAGAAAACACTCAGATCCACCAAAACTCTTCCTATAGTTGGCCGCCCGTCTAAACTGAGCAATCGGCGGAGAACGACCTTTGTCAGGGAGGCGCCCAAGAACCCAATGATCACTCTGTGAGAGTTCCAGCATTCCTCTGTGGAGAGAGGAGAACCTTCGAGAAGGACAACCATCTCTGCAACAATCCACTGAGACACTAGTCGGGATTGAGGGAAAGATGAATGCAGCAGTGTACAGAGACATTCTGAATGAAAATCTGCTTCAGAACGCTGTTGACCTCAGACTGGAGCCACGGTTTATCTGGTCAACTCTATGAATGTCCTTGAGTGGCCCAGCCAGAGCCCAGACCTGAATTCGATTGAACATCTCTGAAGAGATCTGAAAATGGCTGTGCACTGACGCTCCCCATCCAACCTGATGGCGTTTGAGAGGTGCTACAAAGGGGAATGGTCAAAGAAGAACACTTGAGACTATAATTGCTGTCAAAGGTGCATCAACAAAGTATTGAGGAAAGGGTGTAAATACTTATGTACATCTTAGTTTTTATTTTTAATTTGCATAAATTAAAAAAAAAAACCTTTTCATGTCATTATGGGTGTTGTGAGTAGAATTTTAAGGGGGAAAAATTAATTTATTACATTTTGAAATAAGGCTATAACATAACAAAATGTGGAAAACTGAAGCGCTGTGAATACTTTCTGGATGCGTGTGCGTGAGTCTCTGTTCGGTTCACACTTTGGTGTAGACATCACGGTTCAATATGAGTTAGGTTTTTGAAAATTCTTGAAGTCTTGATGCAGTATCTTTAATCTGTGAGCAGCAGAGAGCTGCCGTCAGTCACTTTCACACTATGAGACAAAGTGTAAATGTAATTCAGTTAAATTCAGTTTTAATTTATTTCATTTATATAGTGCTAAATCACAACAAAGCTGCCTCAAGGTGCTTCACACAAGTAAGGTCTAACCTTACCAACCTCTAGAGCAAGCACACAGACGACAGTGGTAAGGAAAAACTCCCTCTGATGATTTGAGGAAGAAACCTCAAGCAGACCAGACTCAAAGGGGCCTCTGCTTGGGCCATGCTACCGACACAATTAACAGTACAAATGTACAGGAAATTTTGGAAGTCCATGCTAGTGCACAGGACGGGAGGCCTGCAGAAGAAGACACCCACTCCCATGTAAACTTGTAAAAATGTAATCTTTATTTTTTTCATTAAACATTTATAAATTTGTTTACATTTCATCATTTATGTTGGGATGAATTTACTTTGTAGCACATTAAGTGTTTTGCTTTCTTTTTGTTGTTTTTATGTCACCTACGTGTTGAGCCAGGCTTCCTATTTGTGTGTTGTTACTCAGTATTTGCATAAAATAGTCTTCTGGTCTATTTTTCTCAGGCTAGCTGGCAGCAGGGCAGCCTTTGTCTCTTACCACTGCAAAATGCCCATTCTCATTAAAAATGAATAACAAGTCGTCGCTCTGCCTCTGTTGCTTGTAGCTAACATTACCGTTTCTTTCACTCACACCCTGATGTCAAGGTGCTGCCATGCAAGGTGCTCAGTTGCACTGTTCTGTGGTACTTAGGTGTTTTCCCGGTCTGATTAGGGAGGGGTGTTATTTCAAAAATTTTTGAAATCTATAAATTTTTGCATGGAATATGGAAATATACATGGAATAAACCATAACAGGATATTTTTTGGGTCATTTGGTAACAAAAACCCATATGGACGGAGCGTTTGAAAATTTCAAGTAACGCGTGTGTCGTATATGTGCTGTTGACGTAGAAAACCACTCTGTTGCTTAAAATTGGTTCATTGTGGCCATGTCATTCTTTACATGTGATGATTATACTCAACTACATAGATTTTGTTTGTTACAATTGATCGTAACATACGTACTGAAATTAGTTTTTTTGTCAATTACTCTTAAAAAAGACCAGATAGGCTTATTGTTACTATAGAAGTTGAATATAAACTTGGGGTCAAGCAACATTTGGAGCCAAATTTATCGATATTTTTGACGATTTTTGAACCCGATGTCTTCACTGGCTCTGTCCATATCGGTTTTTGGAACCAAATGACCCAAAATTTATCCTGCTATGGTTTATTCCATGTATATTTCATTATTCAATGCAAACATTTATAGATTTCCAAATTATTTGAAATAACACCCCTCCCTAGTCTGATGGGGAACAATTTTTATTTTTGGCCTCTAGCCCTCCATCAAGAGTCATCTGAATCTTCAAAGGAAAGAAGATGGACACCTTTGTGTTTGCAGGGAAAAAGCACAAAAGAAAATGAAAAGGAAATATTGTCTAGTCTTAACTCGGACCCGGCGCCACGAGGGGGCGTTTGCGGGCGACGCCCCCTCACGTCATCAACCTCGCCCCCTCGGATATGAGAGTTATCAAAAATAAAAATAAAAAACAAAGAAAAAGAAATACTGGAAAATATAGCGCCTCGCAGTTTCGCGGATTTTTTTTGTCCAATTTTGCATGCTTTTTCTTTTTTTTAACAGTGCATTGTGCTCTGCATCCTCATCAAGCAGGCCGGTGTTCTGTCGAGATGACGAGACACCTGTTGCGGCACCGCGAAGGGAGAGCACGCGCATTGTGTTCTGCGTGTCTGTTTATAAGAATCTTCTCGCCCAGAAGAAAAAAGAGCGCCAACAACTACCCATAACTGTGTTCTTCACTCGGAAAAAGACACCTGCATCGACGTGTGAGTGGAAAAAGGCGTGACAGTGGCACGGCGCCAGGACGAAGAGGCGCGATCAGAGGAACTGTGAAATACTGGTCAGTCACTATTAATAATTTCTTATGTTATCTTAGGTTGATCGTTAAAATTAAATTCGTTAGTTCTAAAAGCCATCATAATTATTTATAGAAAAACGTTTTATTTTTATTTCTCAAACAAATGTTCAGGCCTGAAAACAGGTTCGTGTTATTTTTCTACTAAGGTTTGAACTTTGAGAGTGTTTACACACGAGAGAAAAGTGAGAAAATGTTAATGCCTGTTTGAGAAAAGTGTATAAAGTGTGTAGTGAGGGGTTTTACAGCCTTAAAACATCTATAATAATTGTAAAAAATAACGCTCTCTACTTCACGGATTTTGCCTATTGCGGGCTATTTTTAGAACGTAACTCCCGCGATAAACGAGGGACCACTGTATATCTACATGAAAGGTTTATGTGGGGTTAATCTACTGTCTCGTGTTGTTCCTCAGATCAGTTGTTGGTTTGGTTTTGTGGTAAGCAGGAGATCACTTGACTGAGGGTCTATACGTTCAAATAATAATTAAAAAATACTGTCATCACGCTTTACTCTTACTCAGTCAGTCTCTTACAATGGTGTAGCCTAAATACACGAGCTTTCTAGGAGCGCACCCAATTCATTACGCACACTCAGATGCAGGTACCCTCTGGTGCGCACTTTTTTTGTGGGGGGGGGGGGGGGGCGACCCCGCCCCCTGTGATAAACTCATCGCCCCCTTAATATTTTTTTTCTGGCGCCGGGCCTGTCTTAACTGCTAGTCTGCTTTTACAGTCCAATATAAAGTCTCTCCAAAACACAATTAATGCAAGCGCTTGTTTCATTAAAGTTAAAGGAATGTTGTGTATCATAATGCTTATTGGTCCGGTCCTTGAACATTATTCTTGTTGGTGCTTTTGTTTTGAGAAACAGTGCTCTTTCACACGCTACAATAATGGAATATATCGTTGAAAGATTACTGAGTTTAGCCCTATTCCAATGGAGGGCAAGTAAAATAATATTTATTATGATTGAATAGCAGCACAATAGGAATGACAGAGTGAGCAAACAGGCCAGATGCACAACCATCACACCTCAAAAATAAATAAATAACCAGGCTTCTGTGCCTTTTTGCTTTGTTCTCAGCTGTGAAAGAATGCTTTTTGTTGTTAATTTGGCTGTTTTCTTTGCAACAGCGTGTGCATCTTGTGCATTTATCATAGCCGACAGTCTGAACATCATCTCTTGGATGCAAACCTTTCATATCACACTGCTTTGGATATTATTTTTATCTGCATGCAGAGTGCATTGTGACAGAGCTGCTCACGCCTTGCAGGCAGGCTCTGGGCTCCGGAGGAACAGAGCAGCCCCAAGCCTTTCACACATGCACTGGGGGTGGGGACATAGACTGGGTAGTGGTAGTGAAACAGAGAGGGGGTGGGGCAGAATTTTTCTGGGAATAGTGAAAAACCAGTGTCGCAGACCGAACGGTCCCCTCTAAAAATTGGTCCGCCCTGCCTTCACTGCGCATGTGTCATTTTTCATTATTTCACTGATTATCGCCTCGTTTCTGCTTCAAATTACACTCCAGTCATCATCTGTCTCAGCAACAGATATCTGAAGCTTTTGTACAACAATCATTTCCACGTAAATTCAGCATTATTTCACAATAAAAGACGGAGGAAATGATCAGTGTACAGCAGCTATGATGAGCAGCTCCTGCTGCGTTCACTGCACCTCCGCCATTTCAAAAACTTTCTGTTCTTCTGTTTTTACCTTTTGTCATATTATAAACATTGTTTATAATATTGCTACATTTAAACATATCTGTGTTTTTAAATGTCTTTGACATAACTAACACATTTTAACATAAATAATATTAATTAAACCTTTATACATATTTAGTCTCTCATCTAGTTTCACCTCTTGTTTGGTGCGAGCAATGAGTCTGGGTCTTTGACATGCACAGGCCGCTGTTGCGGAGATGCACTGTGGAAAGGAGCAAACGAAAATCGTCCTCTACTTTCTTCTTTTTTGGTTGCCCCAAACTCTGTCTTCTCACTGGTAGATTTACACACTAAAAATGTATCCATTTTGCTCCTGGCATGTTCGCTAACAGTGTTTTCTTTTTCCTTTTTTCCCCTTCATTGTTTGTTGGTTAACAGTGTTTACAGTTATTTTTTTGCGCTCCCCCTCCCCCCAAAGAACTCTGGCAACCCCTATGGGGAGGGGGAGGCACGCCTCACAGTTTGAAAACCACTGATTTAAGAGGTTTTACCTTCTCATCTGATGGTTAATAATCCCATTATTCCTTTGGTCACTTTGGGTGAAGAGAGTCCATCTTAGACGATCTGCTTTGTTCCCAAATGATGCATGCGCAGTGAAGGCAGGGAGGACCAATTTTTTTGGGGGTGGGGGGGCGTTTGGTCTGCGACACCGGACTGAACATTTGATTTCTGTATCGATCCTGCCCACATTTTAGATGAACTGGAGCAAGGTATTTTACCTTCAATGTGCTCTTCGGTAGAGTCCATGCTTTGACCAGAGATGAAGAAAATACTCCTTGCAATGTATTGACGCACGTTGCGTAAATCAACGTATTCACCTAATCAATTTTATTATACATCTGATTGAAATCCTTTGTTCTGATTGGCTGATTTGCATGTAATAATTGCAATACTTTTCACAATAAATCATCCAAAGTTAACAATAGCCAAAGTTAACAATAGCCACATTATTGACTGGTTCTGCACCATTTCAGGCAACATTATGAGTGATTGCGGACTGATTTTGTCATAACAGGGCAACAGTGTTTCGTGCATGCGCAGGGGTGATGCGTCGCAGGCAACATCATCACAGAGAGCAGAAGGTTTGCATCCATGGATACTGATGGGATAAACACTCTTCTATCCAAGAAAGACAGTGAGAGTACCGCGAAAAGTATCAAGAAAAGTTCTGCGCTGTTTGAGTTTTTAGCGAAGGACCACGGGAAAGATGTGCATGGTGTTTCACCCGACGAGTTCGAGAAGCTTCCCACTGCCACACTTGACCATGAACTGGGGAGCAGAAGGTTTGCGTCCGGGGATACTGATGGGATAAACACTCTTCTATCCAAGAATGACAGTGAGAGTACTGCGAAAGTATCAAGAAAATTCCGCACTGTTCAAGGAGTTTTTAGCGAAGGACAATGGGAAAGATTTGCATGGTGCTTCACCCGACAAGTTCAAGAAGCTTCTCACTGCTGCGCTCCAAGTCTGGCCAGAGGCTAAAACACAGTACCATGAACTCACTACAGTAAGGGATATTCAGGTACCTTTTGGATAAGGGTGTTGACATTATGGGGAATCCTGAGTTTGAACGGGAAATGACTTAGCAAATTTTTCACACAATTGTAAAGATAAATTTATTAACTACACAGATGTATAATAAAACAAATGATGATTGGTTTATCAGGCAGCATAATGGTGTCACCCCTCGGGATCATTGTTGCCTGCGGCCTTCGGCCTTGGTCAACAATGATCCTTCAGGGTGACATTCCATTATGCTGCCCTCCAAACCAGTCACTATTTGTATAATGCCAGTTAGATGGACACATCACCCCAGCCCTGATTGTGTATGTTGGTTAGGAAAAACTTTATATTGTGGAAAAGGTTTTGTACTCGTATTTTTCTTAATTACAGCAGTTTTTGTAAAAAAGAAAAAAGTTTGAAGATACCTCTGCATTATGTGAAATATATCAGTCAAGAGTACAGTAGCAGCTTCCATGCAATTAACACAACAGTGATGTTACTCTTTAAGAATTATTTATGTTGAAATGTTAAGAGAAACAAATATACTTTTCCAGTCTGTGCTTCAGAATTACAGTTTGCATTATATCTCAATTAAAAGTACCTCAATCACTCTCATTTGTGACAATGAGGTACAAACTGTCACTCTTAGTGAATAGACTACAGGTGTCCTGACATGAGCATGCTTTTGATTCACAGCACGACCTGTGTTGTGACGATCCCATCCGCTGTGTTCACAGCTGAACCCCGTTCTTTGTTCCACTGGCTGCGCTGGATGCTGCGTGTGTACATATATATATATATATAATTATTTTGTGGTGGATTAATCACTTTTTTCTGCAAATCAGCCATTGAAAACGGCTCAAATCACTTCCTGAATCACAGAGGAGGGTACAGCCAACCCGTTCACGCACGGGCCTGACAAGCTGCAGAAAGCATTTTGAGCCATCTAAAAAGGTAATTATTTGACTTGTTTACATTGTCATTGCTTGATAAAACAGTTGCACGTTTTTTTCCCTTCCTGTGTGCTGCTGTTAAAGTAGTACGTCTATAACAGATTTAGCTTCTTGTTATAATCCTTCAGACAAACTGCATTCTGATGCGATCCACTAACGTCACCACTCGCTCTGTTCACTTCTTGTTTATTCCACTTGACGAGCTGCACGTCGTGTTGGAGATTATATCGTGCCACATAGCACGACATTTGTGCGTGAAAGATTTTTTTGAACAATTCAAAATTCTCTGTGCACAATAGCACACACCGGCGCCCCAGTTAAAGACGAGTTTACTCTCCAGCATGACACAGCGACATTGGTCATGCTGTTGCGTGAAAAACAGAAACTGACTGGTAAAACTACGCGTGAATCAAAAACATGCTCATGTCAGGGCATCATAAGTTTGATCCACATCTGATCTGTATTGTGGATTTAGCAGCTATATGATTTTAACATTGAAAAGCCATTTTAGCTTATGAAAAGGCACTTCTAGCAGGACTTGGACCTTGAAAATGTTTTCCAAGGTAAAAATGTGTGGAATTGGAAACTAGTGTTAGTGGAGGTTTGCGTTCTGTGAGCACAGTTCTCTAGTTCCAGTTTTGAATGACAGGTGGTGTTTTTTTTGTTTTTTCCTGTCCTGTGCTGTGTGCTGTAGTTTACCGCTCACCAAAATTTAATATGGATTTTATTCAAGAGTTCTGAGTTTTTGGCAGATTTTGTTCCAAAATATGATAAACTCTGTCTTTTTTATTAATGTTCCTGTTTCTTGTCCTTCCAATCAATTGGCTAATGAACTCTTTTGAACTCTAACTCAATCATTGGATGGACCAACATATCATCTTGGGCACACTTTGGACCTTTTATCTCCCGTGGGCTCTCAGTTTCCCTCAGAAAATATCTCGCACTGCTATTTCATACCATATTATATTATTTTCATATTTTCTGCTCCTCCATCTGTGAGGAAGCCTCTTATTCCCACCTCCCTGATGGCTGGGGGATTTGCAGCTGCAGTCATGGAGTCTGTTTTAAGGTATGAATGGTGTGGTCTTTCACTTACTCCCATATAACAGTCTCTTCTTTCCATTCCACACACACTGCAGTTCTACTTCTGCCCCTTTTCAGTGCAAATCCACCAAATCAAGAGCTGATCCCTGGTTAAATGCCATGACACGTGCCCATAGGTATATTTATGGCCATGAGTGTACTGAAGGACAGTCAAAAAACTACCAGAAGGCTGTGAAGGAGGCTAAATCTCAATACAGTGGTCCCTCATTTATCGTGGGAGTTACGTTCTAAAAATAACCCGCAATAGGCGAAATCCGCAAAGTAGTCAGCATTAGTTTTTACAATTATTATAGATGTTTTAAGGCTGTAAAACCTTTAAAACTGTAAAAACACTCTCAAAGTTTGTTTTCAGGCCCAAACATTTGTTTGAGAAATAAAAATAGAACATTTTCCTGTAAATAATTATGATGGCTTTTAGAACTAACAAATTTAATTTTAATGATCAACCTACGAGGTTGGACAGATAAAAAATTATTAATAGTGACTCACCAGTATTTCACAGTTCCTCTGACCGTGCCTCTGCGTCCAAGCGCCCCTCCCCTGTCACGTCTTTTTCCACTGAGTGACATCTCGGTGCAGGTGTCTTTTTCTGAGTGAAAAACATAGTTATGGGTAGATGTTGGTGCTCTTTTTTCTTCTGGGCAAGAAGATTATAAACAGACACACGCACAACACAATGCGAGTGCTCTCCCTTCACTCACTGCCTCCGGTGTTACCGTTGTGGGGTACGGATACGGGATCCGCAAAGAATCCAAGTCATTAAAAAGATACAAACCTCTCTCAGTGGCCACAGAGCTCTGCGCCTGCGGTTACCGAGACCATGGAGTGCTGCGGATTTTTCCGCAAAAAGTCTATCCTTGCGGGCTGCCAGAGTGCTCCGCATCAAAACAACGAGCGTAGTCTCTGGACCTGTTGCCAGAGTTGGCAGCAGCTCAGCACAGCAGACAGGGGGTGGTGTGAGTGGCCCGCTGTGGCGCTCACCAAGCCCGCAGACTCAGTAAGCACATCGGAGGCAGTGAGAGCAATCGCTGTGATGCCAACCGGTGCCGCGACCGTCCCGCCTGATAAGGATGCAGAACACAATGCTCTGTTAAAAAAAAGAAGCATGCAAAATTGCATGCTTCTTTTGCCAGATTGCAAAATTGCACTAAAAAAAATCAGCGGAACTGCGAGGCCGCGAAAGGTGAACCACATTATAGCGAGGGACCACTGTATTCATTCATTAATTTTTATTCAGTACTTTAATGTTTCTCATAATCCCCCTGATGGCCCCCTGCGATTCCCAGAATGCACTGCGGCACCAGCAGAGTTCTGGTGTCTCATACCGCATGTAAACAGTGGCTAGCAAGGATGTGGATGGTGTTGATCCAGCAGGTTCAGGGGCGATTATGATGATGACACATTCTCCCAAATTGAGAGGGTTATCTAGAGGAGGTATAGCATCTCTGAATGACTTCTGTGGTGCACCAGTGTTGTCTTATTGTCCATACTTCATGAAGTTTGTTTATATTGTGCCCTGAACCAGAACTCTGCTGAAACTGACCTCTTGCGTGAGTCATGGACCGTGAGATGGTGCGAGATTCACAGCTGTGAAACAGCGAATATCCACTTGCTGCGATTAAGGGTCACGGTAGGGCTGGAGCGTACCCCAGTAGTCATAGGGTGAGAGGCGGGGTACACCCTGGAGCTTGTTTCTGTTTTGTTCCTCAGTGAGGTGGTGAAACACATGAAACGTACCACAGTCGCTTGGATGTTGTTCCAGCCAAGGTGTCAAAATAGATTTTTAATACTTTTGGGTTGGGTTTTCTAACTTTTATCATGTCCTAGTTCACGGTGTGTTCCAGCTGCTTTTAAGCATGCTGTGGTTAGGCCACATCTTAAAAACCTCACCTTGTCTCGTTAGTCTTGTCCAAGGTTGTTTTTATATAGTTAAAAATCTTTTTTTTTTTTTTTTTTTTTAAAGAAAATAATTCCATTCTTGAAAAAATCCAATCTGGATTTAGATCACAACAGAGCACTGAGTCAGTACACAATGACATCCCCGTGTGTGCTGATGTAGGGAATTCTGCTGTGTTGGTAATATTGGATCTCACAGCAGCCTTTGAATATTAAAGAAACAGATGAAAATGAATTAACATAGTTCATAAGCTAAAAGGGAAAAAAATCAACTGACGGTGACAACCTTGATCAAAAAATATTGATTGTATTGTTAAACCCTTGACTTATATTTGTAATTGATGACTGGGAAATTTCCTTTCAAAAGGAAAATAGCTAAGGTGATACCACTATTCAAATTTGGTGATAAACATGTCTTTACAAACTACAGGCCAGTCTCGTTACCACAGTTTTCAAAAATTCTGGAAAAGATATTTGTAAAGAGGTTGAACGATTTCATTACTAAATATCACATACTTGGTGAACAGCGGTATGATTTTAGAAAAAATTGTACCACGTCACTGGCTTTAATTGAGTTTGTTGAACAAGTTACAAATGCAATAGAGAAGAAGAAATACACTGTAGGAGTTTTCCTTGATTTGCAGAAAGCATTTGATACCATAGATCACAGTTTACTACTGGACAAATTACAAAAGTACGGTATTAGAGGACTGGCCCTTGATTGGATAGTTAGCTATTTATGCAACAGATATCAGTGCGTCCATTTTGGGGGGACAAATTCTGAATTTTTGAGGATTACATGTGGGGTGCCCCAGGGTTCAGTCCTCAGGCCGTTACTCTTTCTGTTGTATATTAATGATATAGGTTTGGTTTCCAAGTCTGTGAGATGTATTTTGTTTGCTGATGATACGACTGTGTTTGGTAGTGGGGACCATTTGGGACAGCTCCTGGACATGATGGAGAGGGAACTACAAAAATTTAAATACTGGTTTGATTCAAATAAATTATTGCTTCATTTGGGTAAAACGAAATCTATTATATTTGGAAATAAGCTCAGGAACTTAAGTAGAAACTTATTATTGAATGATGCTGAAATTGAAATAGTAACCGAAACCAAGTTTCTTGGAGTTTTTATTGATGATTAATTAAGTTGGAAAACATATAAATCATGTTAAATCCAAAATGTCAAAAGTTATTGTGATTCTGTATAAAGCACAATACTTCCTCTCCCAGTATTTGTTGGTTACGCTGTATTATTCATTGCTTGTCCCATACATGACCTACTGCATTGAGGTTTGGGGAAACACATATAAAACAAATACAAACCCAATATTTCTGTTACAAAAGAAAGCTATAAGTGTTATAAGTAAAAAACCATATCGTGAGCCAACAAACCCACTGTTTGCTTGTTTACACATTTTGAAATTATGGGACTTGGTTGATTATATTACGAAACAGACCATGTATAAAGTTAACAATAAACTCTTGCCTCAACATGTACAGGAACTGTTTAAAATGAGGAAGTCCTGTTGTCACCTGAGAGGAACATTAGTATTTGACAGCTTAAAGATTCAAACTACTTTAAAAAGTCACTGCGTCTCCGTAAAAGGTGTTAAAATCTGGAATAATTGTTCTGATAGTATTAAATTATCTGGTACTTTGGCTGGCTTGAAAAGACTTTATAAAAACAATATAATTACTTATTGTAGTACGATAAATGAGGTTAACTGACTTTGTTACTGTTCTTCTGTTTTATCTCTGTGTTATACTGCTGTTTGTTCTGCTGTGTTCAGATATTTTAGTTTACTGATTAATCTATATTTTCTCTGCTTGTCTTTCTTGTCTTTTTTTTCTTTTTTGGCATTTGTTGTTATGAGTGTACATATTTGTGTATATAGCAACTGGTTGGGGGGGTTATAAGCTTTTGCTTCAGCCTTCACCCTTTCAGCCACACAAAACTGGGAAATTTAGTTTTTGTTTTCTTTTGTTTTGTTTTATGAGAGATTCTTTTATTAGGTGTGTGTGTGTGTGTGTGTGTGTGTGTGTGTGTGTCGAATAAAAATTCATTCATTCATTCATTCATTCATTCATTCCTTTGATACTCTGGACTATGCAGTACTTGGTTTCTTGTTTTCATCATTTTCTTGGCATTCATGGCACCACACTTAAGTGGTTTAAATACTGTTTGGTTAATATGAGGTTTTCTATTATGATTGGTGACCTTTCCTCATCAAATGCTCCTCTCTCTTGTGGAGTGGCACAGAGTTCTATTCTTGGCCCTGTTCTCTTTTCATTGTACATGTTACCTTTTGGGTAACATTTGCCAACCTTTTTCAACAGTTTGAGTGTGTGAGTGAGATATAAGCAATGCATGACATATGCAACATAAGCACAAATGAAATGAATAAAGATGCATTGATAGGCCATCTTCTATAAGGCAGCTACCCCAGTGTTTACTAGCCTGGATCAAGGTCCATTTATGCCTGCATTACCTTGCTGACAGACTGAAGAATGCGCTGTAAGTCACTGTGTGTGTGTGTGTGTGTGTGTGTGTGTGTGTGTGTGTGTGTGTGTGTGTGTGTGTGTGTGTGTGTGTGTGTGTGTGTGTGTGTGTGTGTGTGTGTGTGTGTGTGTGTGTGTGTGTGTGTGTGTGTGTGTGTGTGTGTGAGTGAGTGAGAGAGAGAGAGCAGTCCTAGACAGAGTGTGACGGTGACCGCTTTTAATTCCAGTGGTAATGTATGGGAGCAAATGCTGCAGCAGGAGCAAAGATCGAACCCGTCTTTCACGTTGTTCTTTTTGTCCCTCATATAGAGCATGTAAAGTCGAATTCTATGACCGTTTTGTGGATAATTTCATCCTGCGGGTAACCGTATTCTGTGCCTGGCTGTAATGTGGTCCTGTTATGTGGCTCAGTAGTTCCCAGCATCTCCTCCTGTTCTCCTGAATAATGGAAGACACAAGCCATTATTCTGACTGTGCTGTTGTTTTGAGGCCTGCATGCCCATCTCTCAGGTGCTGTTGTGCTCCTGCACATAGTTGCCAACACGCAGTGGCCATCACTGAATGTTATCCTGCTCATATCCAAAATGTTAACACAGGTTCATGAGTTTTAACTTGCTGTTTTTTTTTTTTAACAAAAACTGAGTAGAAGACGTAAATGTTAGAAAGGCTTCTGTTCGTACCATGTCCATCCAGATTGTGTAGTACAAAGCACTAGTTGTAGAAGCTCCAGTATTAACAACCAAATGGAATTTCAAATTTACTCATATAATTTGGAAATCTGGCATTGTAAGAATTTGTACAGTCCTTCATTTTCAGTGATTTCAGACTTACTGCGGGGAATGCTTGTCATGGTGTTACCTTGACTTTTCATGGTGTGTGTGTGTGTGTGTGTGTGTGTATTGAGCTGTGCTAGCCTAATTTCCTTAAAATGTGATGTGATTGCAGTATGAGATTTGCTTTTAGTCTTGGCGCTGTGCTTTGCTACTTCTGCTTTGTAAATTTGGTAGCACATTGTTTGTTCTTTCATGTGAGTGAAACTTTCCTTTGTCAATTTCAGTCCATGTTTTATTGATTGCTGAGTCAAATCTGGACTCGACGGCATTTTGTTGTCGATGTTTACAATCCCCTCAGGTGGCTCACACCCACGACATCATCAAAGTTCTGTTCTAAGCAATGGCAGTGCAATGATATGACAGGCGATTGAGAAGTTTGAGCTTTTATTTACTTTAAGAGAGAGAATATCAGTTTGACAATACAATAAGAAAAAAAAATTCTCTATTTTAAGTATGTAAAGTAAAAAGGCACCTGTATTGTGGAAGAAAGGCAGAAAAAGATAAAAAAAACAAAAGTAATGGGCAAAATCAACCACTATAAATTCCAAAAAGTAGTTTAAATAAAAACTGAACCAAATAAAAATCACACACAGAATGTGTTATTAAAAAAAAAACATGGTTTCCTTTAACCATTGAGAGATAAAGGGCCAATTGGCTGATTTCTAATGTAACAAAATAGTCCGTCTCAGGGACTATTTTAATGCATATGCTACAATATCGTTCTGTATGGAACTGAACTATCCGGGATCCCAAATATTGCTACCACTGGGCATGGGTGCAGAGTGATTCCAAGAACTTTTGACATAACATCAAAAAAACTAAGCAAAAAACAACAAAGGAAGAACATATGACTTAAATGGCAAGGAGAGCCATGACATCAATCACATTGATTGATCATTGATCACACATCATTATTATCAGGTTGTCCTAAAAGTTCCCTAAAAAGCCTTCAGTTGGTTCAGAATGCTGCAGCTAGAGTACTGACGGGGACTAGCAGGAGAGAGCATATCTCACCCGTGTTGGCCTCTCTTCATTGGCTTCCTGTTAATTCTAGAATAGAATTTAAAATTCTTCTTCTTACTTATAAGGTTTTGAATAATCAGGTCCCATCTTATCTTAGGGACCTCGTAGTACCATATTACCCCATTAGAGCGCTTCGCTCTCAGACTGCGGGCTTACTTGTGGTTCCTAGGGTTTGTAAGAGTAGAATGGGAGGCAGAGCCTTCAGCTTTCAGGCTCCTCTCCTGTGGAACCAGCTCCCAATTCAGATCAGGGAGACAGATTGTTAAGGATTTTATATATATATATATATATATGTTATCACTGTTAAACATTTGTACCTTCGTCTTCTTTCTTATGAAAACGGTGTTGTGCTGTTTGCACTTCACCCTGAGAATGTATGTGTTATTCAACCTTGTTTTAGCTTTGTCTTCTTTCTCATGAGAACGGTGTTGTGCTGTTTTGCACCTGTCTTAACCAAGCCTGAGAATTCAATTTTGTTTTAGCACTCTGGGGTCAATCTGAGCTGGGAATGAAGGACTGGATGTACTTATTGTTATAACATAACTTTGTTTTCGCAGCCTCTAACGACTGGGAGCAAGAGAACGTTTTGACTATTGTGATGTGTTTAGTGTGAAGGAGTGTGGAAGACAGGACACTTCAGGCAGATGCAGAACAGCTGATACCTGCAACAGACGAACGAGATGTGCTGACCTGAAGTGTTCTTCCTTACAGCTGCACTTGACGTATGCGTTTATGTTATGGGAAGAAACTTGTCTTGCGTCATTACCCCCACCCTTAGGACAAGTTTCTTGTTTATGTGATGAGGGCGTCTCTTAATAAAAAGAGCGGAAAAGCAGGCCAGACTTTAGTGTAGCCTTGGTGTACAGCCTGGCCGCACTCCGCGCGTAATATTTGATTTTCTGTCTCACTGGTGTTTCTTGACTCTGTTTGTCTTGTTAAAGGTTTTAAAAATGTTTGGAGGAGAAAATACCCAACACAGATACCCTCTCTACTTTTAAGATTAGGCTTAAAACTTTCCTTTTCGCTAAGGCTTATAGTTAGGGCTGGATCGGGTGACCCTGGACCATCCCTTGGTTATGTTGCTTTAGACGTAGACTGTGGGGGGTTCCCATGATGCACTGTTTCTTTCTTTTTTTGCTCCGTATGCATCACTCTGCATTTAATCATTAGTGATCGATCTCTGCCCCCCTTCTCGGCATGTCTTTTTCCTGGTTCTTTCCCTCAGCCCCAACCAGTCTCAGCAGAAGACTGCCCCTCCCTGAGCCTGGTTCTGCTGGAGGTTTCTTCCTGTTAAAAGGGAGTTTTTCCTTCCCACTGTGGCCAAGTGCTTGCTCATAGGGGGTCGTTTTGACCGTTGGGGTTTTTCATGGTTATTGTATGGCCTTGCCTTGCAATATGGAGCGCCTTGGGGCAACTGTTTGTTGTGATTTGGCGCTATATAAGAAAAAAGTTGAAAGTTGAAAGTTGATTTGTCTTCTATCTCAGGACATATTTCACAAGTCTTGATTTAGAAACCTGAATGAACCCTATGTAGGGATAAGTCCAAGCTGTGCACAAGAGGAATTAGTTCTAATCCTGTCTATAGCTTTATCCCACCAAACATCCTTTATTTGCATCCCCAGTTCTTTTTCTCCATGCAATCCTAATTTTACTGATCAAATCTGATTTAATCAGAATCAGAATCAGAAGAAGTTTATTGCCATTGCCAGTGAACAGGATTCACAGACTAGGAATTTGCTTCGGTACAATGGTGCAACATTAAGAAGAGATAAAATGCTAGGATAAAATATAACATATGTGTCAAAATAAGATAAAATATAAGATAAAAAAGAAATATGAAATATGAAAGGCTGTGTGCAACAGAAAAACAGAGAAACAGAAAAAACAGTGCAGTGGGAGGAGTGCAATTAAAAACCAAAGTACATTGTCTAAAGTGACCCGTGATAAGATGATAAAGTGACAGAGTTAAGCTTAAGGTGACTGAGTTATGAGGTGTTCATGAGTCTAACGGCAGAGGGGAAGAAACTGTTCTTATGGCGGGAGGTTCTGGTCCTGATGGACTGTAGCCTCCTGCCTGAGGGGAGTGGTTTGAACAGACCGTGTGCAGGGTGAGAAGGGTCAGCTGTGATCCGACCTGCTCGGCCCAGAGTCCTGGAGACGTGCAGGTCGTGGAGAGATGGAAGGCTACAGCCGATCACCTTCTCAGCAGAGGCCACAATGCGCTGCAGTCTGTGTCTGTCCCTGGCTGTGGCCCTGGCGTACCACACCATGATAGAGGAGCAGAGGATGGACTTGATGATGGCCGTGTAGAACTGCACCATCAGCTGGACAGGCAGCTTGGCCTTCTTCAGCTGCCGCAGGAAGTACATCCTCTGCTGGGCCTTCTTGATGAGGGAGCTCATGGTTGACTCCCACTTGAGGTCCTGGGTGATGGTGGTGCCGAGGAAGCGGTGACAGACCACAGTGGTGATGGGGCTGTTGGTGAGGGCGAGGGAGGGCGGGGGGCTGTGGCTTTCCTGAAGTCCACGATCATCTCCACTGTTTTCTGGGCATTGAGCTCCAAGTTGTTGCTGCTGCACCAGGTCACCAGCCAGTCCACCTCCCTCCTGTAGGCAGACTCATCCCCATCCGAAATGAGTCCGATGAGGGTGGTGTCATCCGCAAACATGATGAGCTTTACAGAGTCGTGGCTGGAGGTGCAGCAGTTAGTGTACAGGGAGAAGAGCAGAGGGGAAAGGACACAGCCCTGTGGAGATCCTGTGCTGAGAGCCCGAGTGTTCGAGACATTTTTTCCCAGCCTCACACGCTGACTCCGGTCCGTCAGGAAGTCTGTGATCCACCTGCAGGTGGAGTTGGGCACGTGGAGCAGAGAAAGCTTGTCCTGGAGCAAAGCTGGAAGGATGGTATGCCATAGGTATTAAAGGCACTGCGCTGCGGTGGTTTGAATCATATTTGTCTAATAGATTACAATTTGTTCATGTAAATGGGGAATCTTCTTCACAGACTAAAGTTAATTATGGAGTTCCACAAGGTTCTGTGCTAGGACCAATTTTATTCACTTTATACATGCTTCCCTTAGGCAGTATTACGGGACGGTATTGCTTAAATTTTCATTGTTACGCAGATGATACCCAGCTTTATCTATCCATGAAGCCAGAGGACACACACCAATTAGCTAAACTGCAGGATTGTCTTACAGACATAAAGACATGGATGACCTCTAATTTCCTGCTTTTAAACTCAGATAAAACTGAAGTTATTGTACTTGGCCCCACAAATCTTAGAAACATGGTGTCTAACCAGATCCTTACTCTGGATGGCATTACCCTGACCTCTAGTAATACTGTGAGAAATCTTGGAGTCATTTTTGATCAGGATATGTCATTCAAAGCGCATATTAAACAAATATGTAGGACTGCTTTTTTGCATTTACGCAATATCTCTAAAATCAGAAAGGTCTTGTCTCAGAGTGATGCTGAAAAACTAATTCATGCATTTATTTCCTCTAGGCTGGACTATTGTAATTCATTATTATCAGGTTGTCCTAAAAGTTCCCTAAAAAGCCTTCAGTTAATTCAAAATGCTGCAGCTAGAGTACTGACAGGGAGTAGAAGGAGAGAGCATATGTCAGCCATATTGGCCTCTCTTCATTGGCTTCCTGTTAATTCTAGAATAGAATTTAAAATTCTTCTTCTTACTTATAAGGTTTTGAATAATCAGGTCCCATCTTATCTTAGGGACCTCGTAGTACCATATCACCCCAATAGAGCGCTTTGCTCTCAGACTGCAGGCTTACTTGTAGTTCCTAGGGTTTGTAAGAGTAGAATGGGAGGCAGAGCCTTCAGCTTTCAGGCTCCTCTCCTGTGGAACCAGCTCCCAATTCAGATCAGGGAGACAGACACCCTCTCTACTTTTAAGATTAGGCTTAAAACTTTCCTTTTTGCTAAAGCTTATAGTTAGGGCTAGATCAGGTGACCCTGAACCATCCCTTAGTTATGCTGCTATAGACGTAGACTGCTGGGGGGTTCCCATGTTGCACTGTTTCTTTCTCTTTTTGCTCTGTATGCACCACTCTGCATTTAATCATTAGTGATCGATCTCTGCTCCCCTCCACAGCATGTCTTTTTCCTGGTTCTCTCCCTCAGCCCCAACCAGTCCCAGCAGAAGACTGCCCCTCCCTGAGCCTGGTTCTGCTGGAGGTTTCTTCCTGTTAAAAGAGAGTTTTTCCTTCCCACTGTAGCCAAGTGCTTGCTCACAGGGGGTCGTTTTGACCGTTGGGGTTTTACATAATTATTGTATGGCCTTGCCTTACAATATAAAGCGCCTTGGGGCAACTGTTTGTTGTGATTTGGCGCTATATAAAAAAAATTGATTGATTGATTGATGGTGTTGAATGCAGAGCTGAAGTCCACAAACAGGATCCTAGCGTAAAGGATGAGATGTAATTATAAGACTTCAAAATCAATCCTTTTTTATGTGGATCCTGTACAGGGGGTGTCAGTGGAAAATTTGCAAAAGTCTTAGCACTGAAGCTATGGATTTGAGAATAGCAAAACAGATGTGTTACAGGAAGTCTGTAAGTGGTGGAAAAGTTGGGAAAGGAATCAAAAAAGCAAATAAATCCGTCAAACATTTCAAACCTTTATCGTGCCAGGGGGAAAGGTTGTGTCTAAAAGTGAAGGTGTAAATAATAGGTGATCCAACCCAAAAACAAAGTTTTAGAATATGTGTGGCCCAATAATAGTACAGAAAATTTGGAAGAGCAAGCCCACCAGTCAGTTTGCATTGTTGTAACGAATTTGTGCCAATCCTTGGAGATTTCCCACCCCGTATGAAAGAACAAATAGACTTGTCTAAAGAGACAGGTGATTGAGAAGTTTTGAACCTGACCCAAAAAAGTAGGTTGTGGTTCCGTATTAATTTATTCTGAGTAACCAGCATTTTTTTTTTTTTTTTTTTTTTGGGAATGTGTGAATTTTTTTTTTTCTCACTGGGTGCAATGTTGAGAAATGTTGGTTTCTCAGAGTACAAGAGATTGGGAATCATACCCTACTTTTTTTTGGATCAGGCTCAAAACTTTACGACCCTGGTACTGCTGGCAGAAAACAGAAAGATGATGTATGAGTGTGAGTCCGCACACTCAGTAATTTACAGTCCAGACACCGTTAGGAGGGAGCACCTCCACCTCCAAATCACACACACTCGTGCAGCTCCTGATCAACCACTTATCTGGGAGGGAAGCCGTCACTGTCACACCAAACGCCAATCCTCCAGACAAGGCAACACTTCAGGAAAACGGCTGCAATAGAAGTTCAGTTGGTTACACAATGTGTCAGTCAGCAGAGAAATTACCTTGGTACTGGTAGTCGATTTCTCGGCGGGGAGGTGGAGTTGCAGTCCGGCTTATATGGTGGTGTAGATGAGTGACAGCTGGAGTAATGAGTGACAGCTGTCACTTCCTCTGGGTCTGGCGCCCTCTCGTGCTTGGAGCCTGCACTCCAAGCAGGGCGCCCTCTGGTGGTAGTGGGCCAGCAGTACCTCCTCTTCAGCGGCCCACACAACATAGTACCTGTATTTTTGATTGTTTTTGTAAAAAATGTAAGTACTAGGTGTAAGGAACTTTTGTCATTCTGCTTAGTTTTGTCATCACACTCAATACAGGGTGACCCCCCCCCCCCCACACACACACACACAAACACCCCAGAACCCATAAAAATTGTAATAAATCCTACAGAGGTCCAGCAAATTTGTTGAATTTTTTTACTTCAGTACATGTATGATCATTCCCCAAAGTTTCAGTTATCTTGGTTGCTTTGCATAAAAGCCATGTTCTTTCCAAATTATGCTGCAAATGGGATGATTTGTTGGTGAAATAGGCCTCCAGGCAAAATGTCTTTTCCTTGGTTTACTAAGACATGTTGAGGAAGGTGATTGGAACAGTCATCTTCCCTTGGATGGAAGATTTTCCCCGACATGTCTTGGCCAACCAAGGAAAAGACATTTTGCCTGGATCATACCAAATCATACCATTTGGAGCATAATTTGGGAAGAACATGACTTTTATGGGCTCTGCGAGAGACTGACATCCTGTCCAGGGTGTACCCCACCTCACGCCCTGTGACTGCTGAGATAGGCTCCAGCCCCGACACCCCCCAAAGCGACCAAGATAACTGAAACTTTGGGGAATGATCGTACACAGACTCAGGTTTGTGTATGATCCAGCAAATCTGTGAAAGGTCCTGCAAATTTCAAGAAATTTGCTGGACTTTTGTAGGATTTATTACAATTTTTATGGGTTCTGTTTTTTGGGGGGGCACCTTGCATTTGAGTGAAATTATGTAGTTCCACTGATGTTGCTGCAGGAAGTCAGAATTCACAGCTCAGTATATTGCCTAAAATGGGCACCGGCTTTGTTTGTGGATATAACCTGTGAGTGACTGATGTCCCATCTAAGGGGAGTCATAGACTCTCATCACTGTCACAGTATGGTATCTGGATTAAGCCTCGATGGGCCTCAGGTCCTGTATAGGACCTAGTGGGGAATCGGTCATGATTTCAACACTAGTACAAAGCAGGTATACTCCTACAAGGACTGTATTCAAACTGGGAGGATGAATGGGTTCACTGTTGAATTCATTCATTTCGTTTTCCGTTGTACGTCTCATACGATTGCTCTTGTGCTGTTTTCTTTTCCAGGCTTACGGTTCAGGTTGTGATGTAGTAATCTTGGCTAGCGACTTTGAGTGTGTGCAGATTATCCCAGGAGCTCAGAATGGAAACATTCAGGTCGGGTGTGTGGCGTGTTCCCACCAGCTCGGCAGGGTAGGTGTTGACCGATCTCACACACACACACACCCACACAGGTTTGGTGTTTTGGTGTATTCAGTACACAATATCAGTTACGCTAAGCATAAAGACGTGCATTCATCCCTGGAGTAACGCCTGTCATGTAGTGCCCATTCCATCTTAATCACGCACACATACCCTTCCTCTTCTGTGGGAATAACTGTGCAGAAATACTGATGGGCTGAGTAATGTTGCGGTGATGAGCACAACTCTTTATTTTTAGATCGCTGCTTCCTACGGAAACACAGTCTGCATTTTTGAACCTCTTTCTACCAACCCAAACAAACGCTACAAGGTGAGCACAAGTGCAACACTTAAAAAGACATTTAAAACATTCTGATTGATATTGGTGTGTATTAATCCCACTTTGCTGGCACCCACACATTGCATGGTGTGTGTTTGTGTGTGTATGCTGACCTGCTTTCCTGTCACTAACAGCAGCTTAACTATCAGTGGCAAAAGACAGGACAGTTCTTCCTTGATGGCATCACCTACAACCTGGCTTGGGACCCACAAGGTACGCCTGTGCTTTCTCTGTATAACTGATTCCCTGATTGCTCCCACTCACAGCTTGTTCAGTTTGTTTCAAAGAGTATGTGTTATGCAGTAGTCAGAATGTGCGTGTGGCTGCTCGCTGTAGTAATCACCATGGGATGTGAGGTGTGTAACATCGTGCTTTGTGTCCTAAGGGAACCGTATCCTAGCAGCAACTGAGCAGCTCCAGCTGTGGGCTCCTCCACTCACAGATGCTCTGATAGAGGAGGAGGATGGGCAGGCATTTGAGGACAAGCTCCACCCCGTCCTCAGCGACTGGAATTGCGTATGGCACTGCAAGTAGGTCTACGTGACAACCTCTAGTGTTAATTAAGCTTTTTTTATTTACAGTGGTGTAGTCCAATACTTGCATTTTCCCCATATGTTAAACTTGCACAGAGCACACTTTGGAAGAAAAAGATACGCGTGTGTGTGTGTGTGTGTGTGTGTGTGTGTGTGTGTGTGTGTGTGTGGTGGTGGTGGAGGTGTTCGAAAATGCTGTCTATTAAAGATGGGCTCTGGAGGAGAAGGTTTGGGTAACCACTGCTGTAATGAAACATATTTCAGTATTTTCCAATTATTTTGAATTACAATATTTCTGTAAAGGGGTGTGAAATGCAACACTACACTAATCTTTGCCAAACTGGTGCAGTGACACGCTGTACAGTGCGTTCAGAAAATATGCACAGTGCTTCACTTTTTCTACATTTTATGTTACAGCGTTATTCCAAAATGGATGAATTAAAAATTTTTTCTTCAAAATTCTATACACAGTACCTCATAATGACAATGTGAAAAATGTTTTTACTGAGATTTTTGCTAATTTATTAAAGAGAAAAGAAAAAAAACTAAGAAATCACATAAAATTTTACAGCCTTTGCCATGAAGCTCAAACTTGAGCTCAAGTGCAGCCTGTTTCCACTGATCATCCATGAGATGTTTCTACAGCTTAACTGGAGTCCATCTGGGTTAAATTTAGTTGATTGAACATGATTTGGAAACACACATACCTGTCAACATATAAGGTCCCACAGTTGAGAGTGCATGCCAGAGCACAAACCAAGCATGAAGTCAAAGGAATTGTCTGTAGACCTCTGAGACAGGATTGTCTCGAGGCACAAATCTGGGGAAGGGTGCAGAAATATTTTTGCTGCTTTGAAGGTCCCAGTGATTACAGTGGCCTCCATTATTTGTAAATGGAAGATGTTTAGATCCACCAGAACTCTTCCTCGAGCTAGCCACCCATCTAAACTGAGCGTCCGAGGGAGAATGTCCTTAGTCACCGTGGTGACCAAGAACCTGATCTGTTAGAGCTACAGCATTCCTCTGTGGAGAGAGGAGAACCTTCCAGATAGACAAGCATCTCTGCAGCAATCCACCAATCAGGCTTGTATGGTAGTATGGCCAGAAGCCACTCCTTAGTAAAAGGCACATGGCAGCCCTCCTGGAGTTTGCCAAAAGGCACCTGAAGGACTCTCAGACCTTGAAAAACAATATTCAAAACAAAGCTTCAATTCTCTGGCGTGAATGCCAGGTGTCATGTTTGGAGGAAATCAGGCACCATCCCTAAAGTGAAGCATGATGGTGGCAGCATCATTCTGTGGGGATGTTTTTCAGTGGCAAGAACTGGGAGACTAGTGGGGATTGAGGGAAAGATGAATGCAGCAATGTACAGACACATCCTGGCTGAAAACCTGCTCCAGTGCGCTTTAGGCCACCAAGATATCAAAGGAGTGACTTCAGGACAACTCTGTAAATGTCTTTGAGAGGCCCAGCCAGAGCTCAGACCTGAATCTGACTGAACATGGCTGGAGAGACCTGTAAATGGCTGTGGAAAAACGGTCTCCATCCAACCTAATGGAGCTTGAGAGGTGCAAAACTGTCCAAAGGTAGGTGCTTCAAGCATATGGCATCATATTCAAGAAAACTCGAGGCTGTAATTGCTGCCAAAGGTGCATCAGCAAAGTGTTGAACAAAGGGTGTGAATACTTATGTATTTGTGTGTGTGTATGTATATATATATATATATATATATATATATATATATATATATATATATATATATATATATATATATATGATTTATTCGTTTTTTTTATTGTCTTTAATAAATTTGCAAAAAATTATTTTTGTTGTCATTATGGGGTGTTGTGAGTAGAATTTTAAGGGAACATTTGCTCAATTTTGGATTATGCCTGTAGCATAACAAAATGTGCAAAAAGTGAAGCACTATGAATGTGCAGTTTGCCATGCTTCAAGTATTATACTTTTTCTTTTTGGTAATTGTACATTGAATGTTACAGTCATCTTGCTGGGTCATAGCATCTGCTATAGTTTTGACAGTATGTGTCACTTTTGTCTGAAGTATGACGTGTTTTAATGGATGTAGTTTAATTGAAGTGCTCAGGTGCAAGTTTTAAAGCACAATGTCTACAGACGTTTGAAAAAGTGGACATGGTATTGACACAAGAATGAAAATTGTAGTAGTGGACTGGAACATGTATAGACAGGCTTATGGAGGTGCTTGTGAATGGTTGTTGTAAATTGTAGGGCCCTATAGTGGCCATTTGGGCCAATGCTGCTCATGTGCAAATCGGAATATTTTTGTCATAATTTCTGTTGATTAAATTAATAGTGTTAACATCACATAACAACAGAACAATTTAAATCAAGTGATAATTGGTCTAAAATCCAAATGAAATGGTTCTGTCAGGAGCTAATGGTCTGGTGCTGTGTACTGATGAAACATATAAAGCAGCAGCCAGAATTGTAGAAATGCTACGTTGATTAGTATGGGTGTCAGTCACAGCTTTGTGTTTCAACGTTTCTTCATTTCTTCCTCTCCAAACTCTAGTTCTGGCTACTTTTAGCTCTCATGTTGGTCAAACTTTTCTTAGTTGAGTTTGACATGTCTCTATAAATATGTCATTGTGACTTTACTTTTGAGTCATACTTAAAGCAAACTCAATGATATTGAGGGAAGAATCATCAAGATTATATGCACAATTTTGTGTTTTTGCTTTTTTAGCCTATTTTAATCTATGAATAGTTTTTTTTTCAGTCATGCATTATGAAGTTTAATAAAGGCACTGCAGGGATAATGCATGCCCCCTGCAAGCACATAATGTGCTGGAGAATAGTTTACAAATGATTGTCATTTGTAAATTTGGTGCAAATTTTGTATCTTCTCTCTAGCTTCATTGGTTCCAGAGATATCCGGGAAACCTTTTTGTTTGTTTGTTTGTTTTTTTACTATTTGTTTAACAACTTTGGCTTTTGACTGCTATGCTCCAAAAGCTCATCTAGAGGCCAAAAGAATTTTCCTATCAAGTGTGGTAAAAAATATACTCACGGTCATTTCCAAGAAGTTTTGTACACAGTCATACATGATTGATTACAATACTCTGCAATGCCACAGGGGTTTTACCAGAGTACACTGGATAGACTAAAGTTTTATGAGTTTGTGGGTTGTGCCAAGTGCTGTGCAAAGAGAAGCAGACATAAAATGGAATACTCTCAGTTCTGCCATCTGATCACACAAGTGTGCATACCGAAGCTGGCAAAACAGGGAAGTGCAACCATGGAATTACCAGCAGCTGAACAAGGAACTACAACACTTTCAGCTGTCACTGTATGTGAGTTGTCTGTGGAATTCCCCACTGAGAAGTGACTATAGCTTGTCTCTGTGCTTATGGTTCTTCCTCTCAGGACTGCTGCATCTGTACACATTGCCAAATGGTCACCTGACGGGGAATACTTTGCAACAGTTGGGAAGGTACATAATTATTTGCAAATGTGTCACGAAACAGCCCGATGACTGAACCAACTTGTAAAATTCCAAGACCTTTAGTTATGTTTGTTTGTGATATGTGTTTGTGTGCACAAAGGATGACTGCTTACTTAAAGTGTGGTATCCCACCACGGGATGGCGTTCAGCAGTGGTGGTCCAGGATCCTTCTGACAAAAAGCCTCTTCCAGTTCACTTCTCGTTTGTTTACCTGGCTCACCCTCGCTCTGTTACCGGCATGTCTTGGAGGAAAACCAGCAAGTACATGCCCAAGTGAGAAAGTACACACAACATATTTGTCTTTTTATCCTGTTGTCTTCTAAAATGTGACAGTGAAATGTTGGGCCTAATGAGATTTTGTTCTCAAAGAATAGTATTTGCACTTTTCACCACTGCAACAACATTACAGTGAAAAGGTTTGAGACAACCGTCGTAAGGATTTGACTTTTGGAATATATGGATGCTGAACCAGGTTTATCATGATAGTGACGGTATCGAATTATCATACTATACAGACATGACCTGGATAATTTTTATGACCTCGATATTTCCTATTGTGTTTCACACCATTGCAAAATTGCTGGACATGTAATAAAGATATTGCCAATAGTAGCACTCCAGTGGTATTGTCCCTGTTGTGTTTCTAGGGGTTCCGTGTGCAATGTGTTGCTGACATCCTGTGAAGACGGTGTGTGTAGGGTGTGGTCAGAGACCCTGCTGCCAGAGGACAGTCTGCTTGGGGGACAGATCTCTGAGAACACACACTCCTTCAGCTCTAGCCTGCCAGGCCTGGCAGGCAATAAGGACAAAATCCAGCATGCTTTAGAGGTACTTGTTCCAAGCAAACACACCTGACCACAAACACTTTGTTATATATGTGTGCAAATGTAATTCTGTTGATTTGTTGAACCAGTCAATCCACCACCTGAAGCATTTGCGCCGGGGTCGGCGAAGGTCATCGTCTCTGGTGGCACACAGCGAGCTGCTGCCTTCTCAGCTTGGCACACAGGATGGGCACACTCATCGTCACATCATTCATCATGCTAATGCCCTGTGTCACTTTCACATCTCTGCCAGTATTAACCCCAACACCGGTAGGTTGTCGGTAAGAACAGAGATGTTATATTTTCTGAACCACAAGTCATTTTCTGTTGTTGTTGTTGCTTTTACTAGTTTGGGAGGTTCTCAAAAAACAGTGGCACTGTATGATGGTACACAAAAATCACATTTTTGGCACATTTTCGATGCAGTGGAGACAACAAACACAACATTAAAGATTTTAGCCTATATTCTTTAGGCTAGTGGATGGCTGAATAGTATTTCCAGACTGTAACAAAACAAGCATTCCCACTCCTTGTGATAATTGTTGCTACATATATCCAGTGGGCATAAAAAGTTGGGGTAGAGTGGATATTTTGGGGGTACAGCCAAAAATTATTCCAATAATTTACCAAAAATTAATTGTTTTATCTCTTACTGGTAGATGGTAAACATAGAATTTGGAGATTGGGTCACAGGAAGGTCAAGCTGTTGGGACATTCTTTCACAGTGACAATCTCATGATTCAAAAACACTGTCGTAAAGTGTTGAATAATAAAAGAGAGTTATGCTCTTATTACAAGTCAAGACAAATTTAGAAACAGTCAAGACACAGACCAAGTAAACTGTTGTGTCAATCTGGAAAAAGTAATTTAAATTAAGACTTTCAAGACAGTTGTCTACACTTTAGTTATAAATAAATTCAAATAACAAAATATAAAAAAAATAAAATGATCTGTCACTGACATAAAAAAGGTTTGAATGTTACTTGACAAAAATTTACAGTCAGTCTCAAGTCTGTGCTTATACTGTGTTATACTTTAACAATAACTATTCACAAGCACAACATCCCCTCTTTGCTATAAATGACTGAGTGGACAAATGAGCTGTCACTCAAAAAAACAAAAAAACAACAAGACAAATTACCAGGCATGTGCATGTTTTTATTTGTTCTGAGCTCTGAAAACATAGATTTGTCTCTAAAGTTTTCATGTAGCTTCACGTTTTCAGTTGATTTCACTTTTTCACTCTTTCTCTGATAGCTGTATGCACACAGCAAAGCAGGTGTTATGACCATCTCTCATAGTTCTGTGAAGGCTGTCAATTGTCCAGGTGGTTTCCATAGTAAGAGAAGCTTGAATCTTCGACTGGACTGGGTTGCTTGACGTGAGGATGTTTCGCTTCAAATTACAGAAGTTTCCTCAGCTAAAATTCTTGCTCTGGTAGTCTGACTTCTGTCTGACCCTTGTCGAGAAGAACAAACAGAAGCCACAAAAGCTGGAGTTTTAAACCTAACCAGACACCTCTTACCGAGAGGCAGACTGCTATTGGCTAGTGACTAAACAGTTGCTTTAATTAGCACCTATTGTGCTCTGGTTAGCACCCTCCTAATGACAGGGTAGCTGTCCCTCCTAATGATGGGACTGATGCCTCTCCTGATGGCGTGAATGACTCATTACCATGAACAAAAGACTGAAATTGCTTTGATCTGAGCACCCCATTATAAACAGGGGACAAAGCGTGTCTCAGACCCCCTCCCCGGTTAAGGCTGGGTTTCAACTGTTTCACATAGAATGCCTCCTTCACATCTGTCTCAAACCATTTCTTCTCTCTGGCTAAGATTTTAACTTCCTTGTCCTCAAACGTGTGTTTAGTGTCTTTAAGGTGGAGATGAACTGCAGACTGAGGTCCACTGGCGGTGCTGGTATAGCCTTTTGTGTAAAGGTTGCTTAGTCTCACCTATGTAGTGTTCATACAAATACAAAGTTAACGTTTCACATTCACATGGGAGGTTATTTTTTTACCTGCATGCAGTGCATGGCATTGTATGCATCATAAAAGCATGCAATCGCCTTTGGATCACAGCTGCATCCATGCTTCAGAAGAATGGCAGAAAATTGCTTTTCTGGTTGTACATAGTGTAAGTACAGTGGCTTGAGTCCCAGTGTGGATTTTGAACATGTCCAGAATACTCCCATGTAACCATTCCTTTGACACAAAGTAATTTCAACAGTACCCAAGGCTCCTTCAAAGAGACCAAAGACATCCAGTCATCTCCTTTGGCCGCTACTTCATGTCCAAGTCTAACAACCATATAGGGGGTCAGGCACCAGGACCCTGAAGACTAGGATCTTCATTCTCTCACAGAAGAACTCTATGCTGTGATCTCTTGATGTCATAATCTCTTCCCAGGTCTCACTTGATCTCAAAAGCCCAAGAGCCGGAGACGTGAAAACCATTACCAAGGAAAATTCATATCTCTTTAAGTTTGAAACATCACCACACAGAGATACATTGTGGAGGAGTCCAGGAAGTAATTGAAAGCCTGGATCATAGTCTTGGACTACAACAACTGCAAACCCAGAGACTCCAACTCCTCACTCACGTTCTCAAGTGCTACAATTAGGGCATACGTTGATTTTACCAAGATCACAGCATTGCCCGCAAAGTTAAGGTCCGTAAACCTTTACACCTTATCATGGGATCATATACAGGCTGAATCCAAAGTCTTCATATACTAATGCCACAATATTGTTCAAACTGTGTTAAGTGCAAGATTATTAACTCAATACGGAATTTTTAGAGGTTCTTTTAAGATGATGTCTGAAGTTTGGGTTATCTCTGGATTCCGTAGCATGAAGCAGATGAGAGTACAATGCTCCCTGAATGGAACACCAAGCCCTCAGTGGTTACCTCCCCAGCCAAGGCTGGTTACCATTTACAGCCAGGTGGACTTAGAACATGCTCAATAAACGCCTTGTCCAGGGATGCAGAGAGCATGAGTGGGAGTCAAACCCACTTGTACATATTGGCACTGCAGCTCCTTATTCACTGAGCAACCTGCTCTTCTTTTAAGACCAGTAATTATTCTCTGAGTAACTGTACATACATCTTGTTTTAAGGCACACCATGCAAGTTTTTGTCACCATTTGGCAAAAACAGAATTTGTTTTGCATTAATTTATTGTGACATAAACTTCTTTCCGTGAATTTCCTTCCTCACCTTCCGAACGCCCTCTTCGTCCCTGTATCAGACATCCCATCAGTGCTGGTAGACTCTTCAGTGTTCAGCGCAGATGATGGTGCTGGTGGGGGAAGCTTTGTAGTTCACTGGCTCAACAATAAGGACCTCAGCTTTACATCCTCCATGGACCTCTTCATGCTGCAGCTCCGAAGATTCTCTGAACAACATTTGGACCTTACTACTGAGGACCCTTTGGAACCAGAAGGATCACCGATAAAGTTTGACTTTGGTATAACTCTCAGCCACAACACACAGCTGTAACTTTTGCTTACAAAGCAGCACTGTAGGGAATAACTAAATTGTGATTTTGCTTTGTAGACCTGGATGAGATGTCTGACAAGGCTTCTTCGGAGCAGGGTGAGGAAGGTGAGCAAGGGGAGCAGGGGAGCACTAAAGCATCCTCCCCAGGCTCCAGCTCCAGTATACCTCTACCCTCCATGCTGCTGGAGAGGAAGCTGGAGACGCTGACCACAGAGTGGAACAAGAGCCCAGACATGCTGTTCACCATTCACCCTGCAGACGGCGCTTTCTTGATTTGGCACGTGAAGTACTTGGATGAATTCATCCAGGGAATCTTCAGACAGGTTCAGGTGAGCAGAAAATGAGAGCAGCTGTGGATGCTCCTGTCGTGCTTTTATATTCCATTTATTTGCTCCATCACTGATTTTTGCACACGTAGGGGCAGTGCTATGGCTTTGTTTAAACTTTATGCAAAAGCGAGGTGACTACTGTTTTACTTTTTCCTCCCTCAAAAAGGTGAGACATTGTGCTCTAATATGCATTTTTTTTACAATAATTTTTTTTATAATTTTAACTGTATGGAGCTTAACACTTGGTTTTCAATTTGCCATTTTCTGGGTAATAACACTGTTCTGATTAAAGCCCCTTTCACACCAGGCCCACTTTGAGTTGCGTCGTGCAGCGTCATGATGACACCACGTGATTGCAACCTAGTGCCGAGATGATGGAAGCCACACCCTCACAATACAATGTTACCGGATGCCAATTCATGTTTCTTGCTGTGTTCCATTGTTCCCACAGTATAAATCACACAGGATTGTTTTTATACTGTGTACACAATGCAGTGAAACTACACGCTCAAAGAGCACAGAAAAAAAATGCTCTTTGCTCTTAAATTCTCTCACAACTGTGTTTAAATAAAGTCGATAAAAGTCCTGTTCACAGACTGATTGCCAGAGACAGGACATGTCCACATCCAGTAAAAAGTCCGGACATCTCCAGTCTACTCACGGACGATTTGTTTGCGTGCGCACATGTGAACAATTAAAAGGAAACAAAAAAACTGTCTGGCTGCAGGCAGTTCCTCGCTCTCCCCTCAAACTCTCTCATCGTGTTAAATAAAAGATAAAAAAAGGACATAAGTCCTGCTCACAGATTGATTGCCAGAGACAGGACATGCCCACATCAAGTATAACTCCAGACAACTCCACATTTACACACGGACAGTTCGTTTGCATGCGTGCGCACGCACGCAGCTTGCAGTCAAAGGAAGAAAGATAAACTATAACAGAAATCAGAGCGCAGCCTTGCAGCCCTGCAGCCCTGCACAAGAACAAATATAAACTAGAAGAGAAATCAGAGTGCACAGTCTGGCTGCAGCCAAACTGCCTACAGGTCCTCCTCTGTGCCCTCACCTCCTCTCTGCCCCCCTGCTGCGCGCACCTGATGTAGACATTCCTGCGTTGTCATGACCCCACATGAAGCAACTCAAAGCAGGCCCAGTGTGAAAGGGGCTAAGTTCTCTTAGCATTGTTTTGCATATGTAGAGACTGTTCTGTGTGTGACATTTAAGCTAAACTGATAACCTGATAAGTTAGTCAGAATCAAACATTTTGAGGCAACTGATGACGTCATGCCAACTTAGTAAAGTTTACACAAAAATTCCAATCATCAATCATTATTTTAATTAAAATAAACTAGGTGGATTAGTGGTGAATAAATGATATTTAAAATTAATTGCACTCATTCAGAATACCGTGACCAGATTTGGACAGTCATAGAAGACTTTTGAGAGGTGGGATTGGCTCACTTACCTGCCTGGGTGAGTGCAGTCCAGGACCAAAGGTGGTTGTGTATAGGGTTGGGTATCAAGAATTGGTTCTTTTCAAGTATCGTTAAAAAATGATTTGATCCACCGATATCAATAGCCTTTTTGCTTAACGATTCCCTTATCGGTCCTTCAGAGCAGCCATTGTTTTTGAGTGTGTTTGTCGGGAAATGATCATTCCTCTACGTTGATTACAGGACCTGCAGCTGGTCTGTAATCAACCGTTTTGCAGCGCAACTCCAGTTTGAAGCGTGAATCAAGTGAAGCAATGTTCGATCCACTAGCTCGTTGGTTCTTTGATCGCTGCTCTTCAGAAGTGGTAATCCACTTCTTAACCCCTCTCAAAGCCATTAAAATATCATGTGTGGATTAAAGTCACTAACTGGGACTCATGTCTTGTTGCAGTCAAGAAATGAGAATCGTCCTCCTTTCCGTCGGCACAGCTCCAAACTCTACGCGGCTCCCGCCAAGACAGCTAGTCCGGTCGGAATTAATAACTTCAATCAATCAATCATCACTTTTTTCTTCTATATCGCCAAATCACAACAACAGTGCCCAAGGCGCTCCATATTGTAAGGGCAAGGCCATACATAATTATGAAAAACCCCAACGGTCAAAACGACCCCTATGAGCAAGCCTTGGCAACAGTGGAAGGAAAAACTCCCTTTTAACAGGAAGAAACCTCCAGCAGAACCAGGGCTCATGGAGGGGCAGTCTTCTGCTGAGACGGTTGGGGCTGAGGGAAAAAACCAGGAAAAAGACATGCCGTGAAGGGGGGCAGAGATCGATCACTAATGATTAAATGCAGATTGATGCACACTGGAGCAAAAAGAGATAAAGAAACAGTGCATCATGGGAACCCCCCCACAATCTACATCTAAAGCAGCATAACCAAGGGATGGTCCAGGGTCACCCGATCCAGCCCTAACTATAAGCCTTAGCGAAAAGGAAAGTTTTAAGCCTAATCTTAAAAGTAGAGAGGGTATCTGTCTCCCTGATCTGAATTGAGAGCTGGTTCCACAGGAGAGGAGCCTGAAAGCTGAAGGCTCTGCCTCCCATTCTACTCTTACAAACCCTAGGAACTACAAGTAAGCCTGCAGTCTGAGAGCGAAGCGCTCTAATGGGGTAATATGGTACTACGAAGTCCCTAAGATAAGATGGGACCTGATTATTCAAAACCTTATAAGTAAGAAGAAGAATTTTAAATTCTATTCTAGAATTAACAGGAAGCCAATGAAGAGAGGCCAACACGGGTGAGATATGCTCTCTCCTGCTAGTCCCCGTCAGTACTCTAGCTGCAGCATTCTGAACCAACTGAAGGCTTTTTAGGGAACTTTTAGGACAACCTGATAATAATGAATTACAATAGTCCAGCCTAGAGGAAATAAATGCATGAATTAGTTTTTCAGCATCACTCTGAGACAAGACCTTTCTGATTTTAGAGATATTGCGTAAATGCAAAAAGGCAGTCCTACATATTTGTTTAATATGCGCTTTGAATGACATATCCTGATCAAAAATGACTCCAAGATTTCTCACAGTATTACTAGAGATCAGGGAAATGCCATCCAGAGTAACAATCTGGTTAGACACCATGCTTCTAAGATTTGTGGGGCCAAGTACAATAACTTCAGTTTTATCTGAGTTTAAAAGCAGGAAATTAGAGGTCATCCATGTCTTTATGTCTGTAAGACAATCCTGCAGTTTAGCTAATTGGTGTGTATCCTCTGGCTTCATGGATAGATAAAGCTGGGTATCATCTGCGTAACAATGAAAATTTAAGCAATACCGTCTAATAATACTGCCTAAGGGAAGCATGTATAAAGTGAATAAAATTGGTCCTAGCACAGAACCTTGTGGAACTCCATAATTAACTTTAGTCTGTGAAGAAGATTCCCTTCACAGACGAATTGCTTCAAAACGAATTGCCACTTTAAATAAAATGACACCTCTTTACAAACGTTGCAATACAGACAGTAAACAACAACAGACTAAACCGTTTTTTTCCTCCCAAAATGAGACGTCCTGCATTCGTGCAGCACAGCCATCTGTAAGAGCTCAGCTCAAATGTATGGAGTGACATTCATGCCAGGAAATGCTTTTGACAAAAACTACAGATTTTATTTCTGTTTATGTCCAGAGATCAAGGATCCACCATGTAGAGTTTATTATGTCCAGAGTTTAAGGATTCAGTAACCAATTTCATATTTATTTACTTTAAGACTCAATAAAATGTTGTTCAATTTCAATTTAATCAGCTTATAAAGCACCAAATCACAACAAAAGCTGTCTCAAGGCACCTCACACAGAACAGTTCAACATAAAAAAATTAAAATAAATAAATAAAAATGAAAAAATTCAAATACATAATTAAAAACAGAAGTAAAAGAATAAAACAGATAACAAAATAAAAACTGTTCATAAGAAAGAGAATAAAAATAGGTTTTAGGTCTTGACTTAAAAATGTCCACGGACTCTGACTGCCTCACGGTTGCAGGAAGGCCATTCGTTCCACAGAGCGGGTGCACGATAATAAAAAGCTCTTTGACCCACTGACATAGAAAATCTGTAAAGCCTACTTTTAGTACACAAAAAAATTCACAAGAGGTATTGATAAGGGAATCGCTAAGGAATCGGATCGATAAGCGGAATCGATAATGGTATCGATATCAATAAAATCTTAACGATACCCATCCCTAGTTGTGTAGGTTGGTAAATGCATCACTGGATAGCACGAGTGTCTGCTCCTAGAGCTCCCAGATGGATTTTAAACTTCACCAGGTTGGGGTTCAGTTGGTAGAGAAGTTTGAACAAAAGTTCACTGGCTCAATATGTCACTGCATTTGTGTATGGATTTATGACATATTATCTGTTTATTTTACTTAAAATATGGTTTGATGAGTGAATCGTTTGAGTTAACTAAACTTAAATGTTTTGAAGTAATCGGGGATAAGGTTTTACAGTGTGTATGCTTGCTATTCAAGCCTATTGTTAATTCTGTTGTTATGGTAAAAGCTGGTAGCTGAGATCACTCTGATAGCTACATGTAATTGCTTTTTTTAAAAGCCCCACAAGCTGCACAATGTATTTGCTTAATGCTTTTTAATTTCTTCCATCTCTCCAACAAGGTATCCTTTTCCTCCCGTATTCCTGTGGCATTTCCTACCGGTGACGCCAATTCATTGAGCAAAAACATCCTGATGTACGCCTTCACTGTAACCGAGGGTGAGCGTTGTGGGACAGGCGAGCAGGGACGGACAGTTCACCATGTGTCCCGCTCTGCTTCAGCCTCAGTTGGCCTGGGTTCACTTGGACTGGGCACCTCTCCCATCTCCAGACCTGGGATAAGTCCTGCTGTCATGATGGTCTCCAAACATGTAGATGGGTCTCTTAATCAGGTGATAGAAAGTTAACAAAATAGCTGCTTTAAAAAAAACTTATTGTATTCCTTTCCTAAAGTTTAACACCGACTCTGGCTTGTCGTATTCCGAAGCTTTGGAAGACAGGTGCTGATACTACAGTGAGTGCATGAATGAGTCCATCTCTTCCAGTTTGTTCACATGACAACTCAAATGGCATCATTTTGCAACTTACCAAATTAAAAAAGCATATCATGAGGATGAACTGATTAAGTGTTGGACAACTTTGATGCACATAAAAGCAAATTTCTTTTGCTTATGTAAGGTACCATAGACCTGCTCGCCACCTGCTGGATGCATTTGGGCTTGTTGCAGGGACGTGCATGATGGAACTCAGGAGTAGGCGTGGTTGAACTTACATGTACTGTAATTTGAAATTAGATTTCCAAAGCTTAGGTCTGCTGGCCACCAGTGTCACCACTCTTTGTTTTCACTACTTTGATGAATAATACGTGTGTATTCAGAACTTCTATTCAAACAGCCCCTCTGTAAGGCTTGATTTATTAATTTATTTTTCTTCATGCCTTCTCTGCAGTGGGCAGTGACATTTGCTGAACGCTCTGCCTTCTCCAACGTGTTAACCATATCTCACAAATTCCGGTACTGTGGCCACCGCTTCCACCTGAATGACCAAGCCTGCCATACAGTGCTGCCACTGCTGCTAACCTCTTCACACCATAACGCCCTGCTCACCCCACCCTTAGCCCCCAGCAGCTTGGAGGGAGAGCAGCTTCTGTCTTTTTCCCTCCCAAAAGGACTTCCCAGGTATGGATGAGAATAAGGATGTGCAAAATGAATAAGAAATGACAGGGAAAGTTGGAAATGATATCTTTACTGCAGGATGCATGAGTTCTGACAGTGCTGTTTTCAGATCTGTTTATATTGTTGCATTAGCAGGAAGCAGATTCGTAATGCAGCTACAAGAACCTTCCATGACCCCAATGCCATTTATAGCGAGCTGATCTTGTGGAGGGTGGACCACATTGGTCCCTTGTCCTGTACTGGAGGGGTCGCTGAACTGGCTCGCATCAACTCTCTGCACACCTCTGCCTTCAGCAATGTTGCTTGGCTTCCCACACTTGTACCCAGCTCTGTACTCGGTAAATACAAATATGCATCACAAATAGGTATTTGAACACCCTGCGGTTTTGCAAGTTCTCCCACTTAGAAATCATGGAGGGGTCTGAAATTTTCATCTTAGGTGCATGTCCAGTGTGAGAGACATAATCTAAAAAAAAACAAAAAAAAAAACGGAAATCACAATGTATGATTTTTTTAAAATAATTTATTTGTCTGTTACTGCTGCAAATAAGCATTTCAACACCTAGTAGCCTTTGTTTGCAATTACAGAGATCAAACGTTTCCTGTAGTTTCTCACCAGCTTTGCACACACTGCAGCAGGGATTTTGGCCCATTCCTCCGAACAGGTCTTCTCTAGATCAGCCAGGTTACTGGGCTGTCACTGAGAACCACGGAGTTTGAGCTCCCTCCAAAGATTTTCTATTGGGTTTAGGTCTGGAGACTGGCTTGGCCAGTCCAGAACCTTGAAATGCTCCTTACGGAGCCCCTCCTTGGTTATCCTGGCTGTGTGCTTCAGGTCATTGTCATGTTGGAAGACCCATCCACGACCCATCGTCAATGCTCTAACTGAGGGAAGGAGGTTGTTCCCCAAAATCTCGCAATACATGGCCCCGGTCATCTTCTCCTTAATACAGTGCAGTCGTCCTGTCCCATATGCAGGAAAACACCCCCAAAGCATGATGCTTCCACCCCCATGCTTCACAGTAGGGATGGTATTTTTGGGATGGTACTCAGCATTCTTCTTCCTCCAAACAGAGCGAGTGGAATTAAGACCATAAAGGTTCTATTTTGGTCTCATCTGACCACATAACTTTCTCCCATGACTCCTCTGGATCATCCAAATGGTCATGGGCAAACTTAAGACGGGCCTGGACGTGTGCTGATTTAAACAGGGGAACCTTCTGTGCCATGCATGATTTTAACCCGTGACGTCTTAGTGTATTACCCACAGTAACCTTGGAAACAGTGGCGCCAGCTCTCTTCAGGTCATTGACCAGCTCCTCCCGTGCAGTTCTGGGCTGATTCCTCACCTTTCTTAAGATCATTGATACGCCACGAGGTGGGATCTTGCATGGAGCTGCAGTTCGAGGGAGATTGACAGTTATGTTTAGCTTCTTCCATTTTCTAATAATTGCTCCAACAGTTGATCTTTTTTCACCAAGCTGCTTGGCAATTGCCCCGTAGCCCTTCCCAGCCTTGTGGAGGTCTACAATTTTGTCTCTGGTGTCTTTGGACAGCTCTTTGGTCTTAGCCATGTTAGTAGTTGGAATCTTACTGATTGTGTGGGCTGGACAGGTGTCTTCATGCAGCTAACGACCTCAAATAGGTGCTTCTAATTTGGAATAATAAGTGGAGTGGAGGTGGACTTTTTAGAGGTGGACTAACAGGTCTTTGAGAACCAGAATTTCTGCTGATTGGCAGTTGTTGAAATGCTTATTTGCAGCAGGTTTTTTTGGATTATGTCTCTCACAGTGGACATGCACCTAAGATGAAAATTTCAGACCCCTCCATGATTTCTAAGTGGGCGAACTTGCAAAAAAAAAAAAAAAAAAAAAAAAAAAAAAAAAAATATATATATATATATATATATATATATATATATATATATATATATATACACTCAACAAAAATATAAACGCAACACTTTTGGTTTTGCTCCCATTTTGTATGAGATGAACTCAAAGATCTAAAATTTTTTCCACATACACAATATCACCATTTCCCTCAAATATTGTTCACAAACCAGTCGAAATCTGTGATAGTGAGCACTTCTCCTTTGCTGAGATAATCCATCCCACCTCACAGGTGTGCCATATCAAGATGCTGATTAGACACCATGATTAGTGCACAGGTGTGCCTTAGACTGTCCACAATAAAAGGCCACTCTGAAAGGTGCAGTTTTATCACACAGCACAATGCCACAGATGTTGCAAGATTTGAGGGAGCGTGCAATTGGCATGCTGACAGCAGGAATGTCAACCAGAGCTGTTGCTCGTGTATTGAATGTTCATTTCTCTACCATAAGTGGTCTCCAAAGGCATTTCAGAGAATTTGGCAGTACATCCAACCAGCCTCACAACCGCAGACCACATGTAACCACACCAGCCCAGGACCTCCACATCCAGCATGTTCACCTCCAAGATCGTCTGAGACCAACCACTTGGACAGCTGCTGGAACAATCGGTTTGCATAACCAAAGAATTTCTGCACAAACTGTCAGAAACCGTCTCAGGGAAACTCATCTGCATGCTCGTCGTCCTCATCGGGGTCTCGACCTGACTCCAGTTCGTCGTTGTATCCAACTTGAGTGGGCAAATGCTCACATTCGCTGGCGTTTGGCACGTTGGAGAGGTGTTCTCTTCATGGATGATGCGAAGGAGATGTGTTGCACTGCATGAGGCAAATGGTGGTCACACCAGATACTGACTGGTATCCCCCCCCAATAAAACAAAACTGCACCTTTCAGAGTGGCCTTTTATTGTGGGCAGTCTAAGGCACACCTGTGCACTAATCATGGTGTCTAATCAGCATCTTGGTATGGCACACCTGTGAGGTGGGATGGATTATCTCAGCAAAGGAGAAGTGCTCACTATCACAGATTTCGACTGGTTTGTGAACAATATTTGAGGGAAATGGTGATATTGTGTATGTGGAAAAAATTTTAGATCTTTGAGTTCATCTCATACAAAATGGGAGCAAAACCAAAAGTGTTGTGTTTATATTTTTGTTGAGTATATATAGGTTGAATGTTGGTGTGGAAATATGCTTTCATACAGGTTTTTGCTAAAAGTCATGAAGTGATCCGAGAAACCCATTTGTATTAGCAGTAGCTAAATGTCAGCAAAGGACCTTTTTACAGTTTTTCTCAAGTATCACTTACTTTTAAGTCATTGCTCTCCAGTGCACATAGAAAGAGTATTCTATCTATAAAATAGGGGCTGCACGACTTCAGATTTTTTTTCAAGTCAACAGTTATGAAATGAACGTTGACTCAACGTCGACTAACTGCTGATGTCAGCAGTAAAACCATGAGAATGGAACACTTGACAGTGATGGTCTGTATCTTCAGAAATTAATGCAGATGCTGATGAATCACCACATCTTTTACAGAAACAACACATAATGTTATAGGTTCCGTCATGCGTGAAAAGAAGAAAATCTTAAAGTGTGGCCTTTAACAAATGAACTCGCTCATGATCAGTGTGTGTATGTGTGTGCATCCATATTTTGGATAATCTCATTTACAGGCAGGCAGAAAGAGATCTGTATACATATGAAGATTTTGACAGCCTTTTTGCAACTCAGCCAGCAGTTGTTTATCAGTGTACAATGTTGACGGGATGATTGTGAATCCATGCTCAAACCCACAGTTGTCGTGGTTTGCTCTGCTGATGCATGGCAGCAGCTGCTGGTGATGCAAGAGGCACGGGGCAACCACAGTGGTTACTGTTTTCATGACATCCCTGGTGAATACTGTTGCTCCCTGTGAAAGTTGGAGCTGTTGCCACGTTCCACACCGTGCCTAAAGCATATGACACTGACAGATATGTCCTAGTTTTGGGGGTGTTGTGTTCTTTTGGGTTGTCCCATGTGATGGCAGCTCTAACACGTCTCCGTTGTGCTTCTTTGTAGTCAGTTTTTTGCTCCCAGCCTAAAATAGGCTGAAGGGGATTGCCGTCAGCCCCGTGGCTGGCAGCCTGGGCGGGCTGGTGTGTCAGGCGGCATCAACTATTGGCTTGTTAGTGCCTTTGCTCTAGAATGGAGAGGCCTAGGGTCATTAAACTTGCAGGAAAGGTGTATCAGGTCAATGCTCCCATCAGTTTGAAAATGGATGACCTTTACCTCAAGGGCAAGGTCATAGTCCAAAAGGTCTGGCTAACACTACAGGAATTCTGCCACCCAGGAATTACACTTCCATGGAGGCTGAGGGGCGGCACTGACAGATGACTATTTTTCTTTTTGCATCTATAGTCCATGAGGTGACTGTGCATGTGTAAAGTTACAGTAAGTGGAAGGTGTTTTTTCCGTCAGTCCTCAGTATTGAGTTTGACCTCTGATGTGTGAATGTGTCCACCTCCTGTGTTGTTGGTGGTTTCACAGAGTTGGGGCAAGTCTAACCAAGCTCTTCTGAGACTACAGTGCAGGAAAAAGTATGACATAATCATGATATCAGTAACTTTTAACGTCAGCCTTAAAGCATTATTGCAGGGCAGTAAAGTCGACTGATTAACTTGTGCGTGCAACCTCTACTACTGTGTAAAAAGGCAAAAACAGAATTGTAAGACCAGCAGTCACATCCAGTATGCAAATGTGTAGCGAATTTCAAGAGCAGCAGTCTAAAAATTGGTTGTGTATTTTAATTGATACTGTCTGAAACAAAAGAATACGAGGTCTGTCCGTAAAGTATCGTACCTTTTTATTTTTTTCAAAAACTATATCGATTTCATTCATATGTTTTTACGTCAGACATGCTTGAACCCTCGTGCGCATGCGTGAGTTTTTCCACGCCTGTCGGTGACGTCATTCGCCTGTGAGCACGCCTTGTGGAAGGAGTGGTCCCGCCCCCTCGTCGGATTTTCATTGTCTGGAAATGGCGGAATGAAAAGGACTTTTTTTCCATCAGAATTTTTTCAGAAGCTGTTAGAGACTGGCACCTGGAAACCATTCGAAAAATTTATCTGGCTTTCAGTGAAAATTTTACGGGCTTCACAGAGAATAAGGACTTTAACTACAGGTTTAAGGACCCCTTTAAAGGACGGTCGGTGCGCCGCGCTGCGAGCTGCGACGATGCGGCACAAACCACTGGATCATTTCTAAGCTGATGGCTCTGTGGATACGAGACCGTCGTGTGCTCTTCTCTGGTTATCACAAGACCTGGACATCAGCCATTTTTCCGGCAGATTTCACTTTTAACAAGAGATTTTGTCATGGAAAGCCGCGCGGAGGCTTCGCGCGTCACGACCGATTCGCTGATGAAGCGAGACAAAGGAACACCTCCGTTTCGGAGTGTTAGAGGACAAGTTGGGACATGTCCAGCTCTCCACAAGTTCTTTTATACTCACTCGACTGGTAAGCACTGAAAGCCGAGATAGACATGTCCCAACTTGTCCTCTAACACTCCGAAACGGAGGTGTTCCTTTGTCTCGCTTCATCAGCGAATCGGTCGTGATGCGCGAAGCGTCCGCGTGGCTTTCCATGACAAAATCTCTTGTTAAAAGTGAAATCTGCCGGAAAATGGCTGATGTCCAGGTCTTGTGATAACCAGAGAAAGAGCACACGACGGTCTCGTATCCACAGAGCCATCAGCTTAGAAATGATCCAGTGGTTTGTGCCGCATCGTCGCAGCTCGCAGCGCGGCGCACCGACCGTCCTTTAATGGGGTCCCTTAAACCTGTAGTTAAAGTCCTTACTCTCTGTGAAGCCCATAAATTTTCACTGAAAGCCAGATAAATTTTTCGAATGGTTTCCAGGTGCCAGTCTATAACAGCTTTTGAAAAAATTCTGATGGAAAAAAAGTCCTTTTCATTCCGCCATTTCCAGACAATGAAAATCCGATGAGGGGGCAGGACCACTCCTTCCACAAGGCGTGCTCACAGGCGAATGACGTCACCGACAGGCGTGGAAAAACGCACGCATGCGCACGAGGGTTCAAGCATGTCTGACGTAAAAACATATGAATGAAATCCATATAGTTTTTGAAAAAATAAAAAGGTACAATACTTTACGGACAGACCTCGTATATGTACAAAGTGGATCAAGTAGTCTGCCTTTTTAAAGATGTTAAATGGACTGCATTTATATAGTGTTTTTCCATCTGAATCAGACGCCTAATGTACCTTACAATGATGCCTTCCATTCACCCGTTCACACAAACACTCACACAACCGATGTCAAGGTGCTCCCACGCAAGGCGCTCACTATATACCGGGGGCAACTTGGGGATTGAGGATCTTGCTCAAGGGCCGTTAGTGATTTTCTGGCCTGTCAGGGGTCTTAACCGAGGATTGTCTGGCCTCAAGCCCGCCGCTTAACCACTATACCATCACCTCCCAATGTTATCAACTAATACTTGAATATCTTCAAGCTAATTTGAGTAATCACAGTATTTCAGACATATCAGTAATGTTGACAACCTGATAATTCATTCTTTGCACCCTGATCTCTGTCAATATTTGTTTGTTTTCTTCAGGAACGTATTGCAACAGTGCCAGTGCCTGTTTTGTAGCATCAGATGGTAAAAACCTCTGTCTTTATCAAGCTGTGGTTGATGCCAGAAAACTACTGGATGAGCTGTCTGATCCTGAAACATCTGTGAGTATACACACACACACACACACACACACACACACAAACCTTCAACACTGAGACATAGTAATGTGTTTTGCATCCCTGTCTTTCAATCTTTAGTAAATGTTATGTACCTGGGCTTTGTTCATCTCACACCGAAGATTATTAAATTTAAATCCCTTTGTCTGAAGATGAGGGGATAAGTTAAAAGTGGTGCTGTGGGTCAGTATGTTGAGGTGTGGACTGATTATTGTAAATCAAGCAAGGTACACGTGTGTGAGGATGATCACATCAGTAAATTCTTGTTATGAGTGAATTTGTTTTACAACCCACGTAAATTTAACTTAGTGTAAAAGTAATGGACAAATCCTCCATAGGTTACCTATAGGTTCTCTGTAGAGTGGGTTTGAAGTTCAAGTGGCGTGTGTCTGAATGTCAACATTTATGGGCTGGCATAAATGCTTTACCCATTTATGCCAGCCCATAAATGGGTAAAGCAGAAGAGCGTGACCTGGGCAGGATGAATGAAACCCGAATGCAGCCACCTTTGGTGATGTTACCAAAGCTAACAAGATAGGTGACCTGGGTTTGAGCGATGGATTAACACATATTTTTGTAGACTGTGTGGTGGCTCTTACAACATGTGACTAAGTAGAGATATTAAAAACTGTGACCAACATATAGCCTCAATAACTGTGGCATAATGAATGTAGCTGAAGTTACATAGCTGTAGATACCTGCAAAGTAATGCTTAGCGGTACTAACATACAAATTAAATAATACTAATATTTAACTTGTTGAAATACTGGAGCGGCAACATGGTGGATTAGTGGTTAGCACTGTTGCCTCACAGCAAAAAGGTCATGTGATCGGTTCTCACCTGTGGCCTTTCTGTGTGGAGTTTGCATGTTCTCCTCGTGTTTGTGTGGGTTCCCTCTTGGTGTACCGGCTTCCTCCCATATCCAAAGACATGCAGGTTAGGTGAATTGGAAACTTTAAATTGTCGGTAGTTGTGCTTGCTGGTGTTTTTGTTTGTCTATAAGTGACCCTGCGACAGACTGGCATCGTATCCAGGGTGTACCCTGCCTCATGCCCTATGATTACTGAGATAGGCTCCAGCTACCCCGTGACCCTTAATTAGATTAAGCGGGTATAGAAAAAGGATGGATGGGTGGAAAATACTGGAGCTCAGACTTCTTAGATAGGCTGTTCATAAAAGTAACGGCACAGCAAGCCATATTAGCTCAGGTATTTGGGTTAAAATATCCTCAGAGAGGAGCTAGCTGCCTGCTGACAACTATCAACCTGGATTGTAGCTGTCACTCAAACCAACTGAGCTCCGATTGATACATTGGCGATTAAGGACCTTCATGACTTTGCAGTCTGGTCAGTCTGGTGGGGTGTGGAACTGAGGATCCTCTGGTCAAAAAATTGCTACTACTACTTATACTAGTAATAGTGGGTTTGATTAGTATTCTAGGGTTGTTTAAGGAATAATTTGATAGATCATCTGTGTGGATACAGTGAAAACAAGCTGAGAAACTGAAGCAAATAACATAGCAAATGGTTTGTACCTATATTGGTATGAAAAACAAACGAAAAAAAAATGGACCGGAAAGTAGTTGTACAAATGTGTTCATGCGATGTTACCTTCCCATTTCATATCACAGGCATGTATGGGCTTCAGAAAAATGGGTCCTGCTTTGCTGGGTGTGTGTGTGTGTGGGGGGGGGGCATGGAGGCCCTATTGGGACCCCAGAGTAATATCGTTTTACTGGTGGCTATGTTTTCAATGTTACACAAAATTCACATCAATAATCACTAGTTCATAAATCTTTTTTTTTTTTAAGATACTGCTAATAGGGCTTCTGTATTTACCTTGGAAAACTGTCAGAAAAAAAAAAAAACATGAACAGCCTTTTGCTTCCTGGTGGAGAGGAGCTGCATAGCTACTGTATAAAACTGTAATGCTTTCTTCATTTCATTCAGGAAAAAAATAAATTTGCTGCTGTTAGTAGGTTAAAATTTAAACAGTTCTTTCCCCTTCCTTCTTAATTCTATACCATAAAGAAAACGATCCACAAAAGGCATTCACCAGAGCTCACTGCAACAAAAACAATACTCTTGTATATGAATGTATAATCAAGGTGGAAATAGCAGCTCCGTGTGATGTCCACACAATGAATCTGGCTCTGAAATTCAAGCTGATCAGCTCATCAAATATGGGATAAAATCATTTTTTCCCCTACTTCGCTCTGTATCCAGTTTTCTCTTTTCAGCATGTTTTTAATGCACCATGTCAACTAGATTGTTCAGGATTTCTTTATATCTCTTGCTGTATTTAGAAACTGGTGGGAGAAGTGTTCAACATTGTCAGCCAGCAGTCCACTGCCAGACCTGGATGCATCATAGAGTTAGATGCCATCACCATTCAGGTTAGCGGCTGGTCTGTTTTTCATGCGCACTGTAAATTAGCTGTGGAAGCAACTCCATGATTGAAAGACTTAAATCTTACAATTAACAATATTAAACTGTTTGGTGAAATTTCCTTGCTCATCCAGTGTGGCTCCAACACCCAGCTGCTACATGTCTTCCAAGAGGACTTCATTCTAGGTTACAAGCCTCAGAGGGAACCAGAGATATACATTCCTTCTGTTGAGGGTAGATCACACATCTATACTAAATGTCTAGTTATCTGTTTTGAATCTTTTATGATCTGTGATAGAAATTGAAGACGATGTAATCATAAATTTACAATTTCAGATTACCACCCTGCTCCATTCTCTGAGAAGTTCTTCCTAGTGGTCATAGAGAAGGATCTGAACGGGAACTCTGTCCTGCAGATGTGGCACCTGCACCTTAAGTCTGTTCAGGCCTGTGTTGGTATGTGCAGGACATATGCAGCTGTTGTATTATTGCTATTATTGAAGTCTTCCCCGCGCGCCCCCCACCCCTGCTCCCCACTTTCCTCTCCTCTCCTGTTACATTGAAGCACTAGCATTTTACTCTGAAAGCATAACTGTATCTATGGCAGACTGCTTCAACTGACCTGTCTATCTGTTGAAATGTTTCTCTATCCAGATGACCCAGTCCCAGATCATCGCTACGAGAGACAGCTAATGGTTCCCAATCAAGCCATGAATGCTGATTCATCTCCAGAGACCTCTCCCATCAGACCTCTGCCACGGTCAGCCTCCACACCTAACTTGGAGTCAGCCAGCAAACTTATTCTCAGCTCTAAACTAGTGTACAGCAAGCGGCTCGACCTGCCCCATGGAGTGGAGGTTACCAGGGCCACCCCGTCTGCAGGTAAACAGATCTGTACACACGTACACCAGCCTGCGACCCACTCTCATCGGATATACACGCTGTTTAAATTAATCATTTACACACAAAACCTCTCTATGTCTGGTGCTCTAAAGTTGGACCCATTTTCTCACACAGCTCACAGAAAACAATATAGCACTTTCAAAAAAAAAAAGCATGGTGGAGGAAGCGCAAACTTCACCAAATGTGAAATTATCGGGGAGGTGGAGAAATGCATATGTTTCATTTGGGATCTCAGTTCTGGACCTACAAAATAAAAAGATGGCCACAGAATAGGGAAAAGTATTATATGTGATCAGCTCTTGTGCAGTTCAGAGTTATAGCAATTATTTGTGGCACCCCTAATCAAAAAAACAAGTTTATCAACAAATTTGACTAATAACAAAGCGGGTAACATATAGTTTGCGCTTAATTATTTCTAATACTTATTGTGAAATGTAAATTGTATTTAATGTAGGTGTGTGTGAGTGAGTAAGAGATCTGTAAGTTGTGCACCATGTGTTGCTTTGCTTTATGATATATTCGTCCTCGCCTTATTTTGCATGTTCATTTCACCATGTCATGGTCTGAAGTATGTGTTAGACAAACACATTCCCACTGCATATTCATCCTTTATGAATTCCAGTTAATGTGGTTTATGTATGGTTTTTACATGTAGCATAATTTCCGGACTGTTAGCCGCTACTTTTTTCGCACGCTTTGAACACTGCAGCTTTTACAATGATGCCTCTAATTTATAGATTTTTACAGGCTTTTTTCCAAATACGTCAGTTGTTGCTGTCAGTTGATTTCCTGAAAGCTGCGCTCCTCATGCGGTGTAAATTCACACACAGTGTAAATATAAGGTCTTACCCGTTCGTTTTAGTGAAGAAAAGTCCCTCTCTGGTGCCAGAGTTGAGCCGTCATATCAGTTAGCGAAGCGGAGCCTTCTCCCCCACCCTTCCCCACCGGTTCTCTGTCTTGGCGCAACAAATCAAAAAAGTCACAGCGCCTCATTAATGTCTCATTTACCACAGACTCCATCCGATTCTGTCTGCATGCGATGAAATCTCAAGAAAAACAAAATTACTCAGTTCTCCGTGTGGAGCGGAGAAGCCGCGTGACGCCATGCGCGCGCTGGATGATGTGCACATCAATATTTACGTGTAACACTTCAGGGGAAAAAAGCATTTATGGTATGTATTTAATTACAAGTTAAAAAATCTTTCTAATGTCTTTCTGTATAAATATATCATGTTACAATGTGGAGACCAGCGGCTTATAGACAAGTGCGGCTTATTTATGTACAGTTTCTTTTTTCTTTTTAAAATTGGTGGGTGCGGCTAATAGTCTGGGTGCGCTTTTTAGTCCAGAAATTACGGTGCACATTTATAAATCAGGCATCATAGGGAGCATTATTGTAAATTTCTTCAAAAAACTATAAAGACAGATGATGAGATGTTTTTTACAGCATTAGGAGCATTATTGTAAATTTCTTCAAAAAAACTATAAAGACAAATGATGAGATGTTTTTTACAGCATTAAACCTGTAGATAATTAATTGTTCCTCCATCCATCTGCCACAGGTCATCTGAGTTCCTCTTCCATTTATCCGGTGTGCTTGGCTCCTTACCTGATTGTTACTACTTGCTCTGATTCTCGAGTGCGTTTCTGGCGCTGTGCTGTGGAGAGTGAGGACGGGTACACTGCTGACGACCAGGATAACCGGGTCTACCACTGGGAACCGTGGGCCCTCATGAATGAGGAGGAAGACAACAACAGTACTGTGTGTGTGTCAGGGCGGCCAGTAGCGGTGTCCTGCTCCTACACGGGCAGGCTGGCTGTAGCCTTTAAACAGCCACGACAAGGACAGGTGACAAACTACCATTTGAAATAGTAATTCTGTATTACTGTATGTAACCAAGAATGTCTGGTTGTACGCTTTATGTAGATAGAATTACTAGAAAATTTTAAGTCGGCTGAAAAATTCTGCCTCTAACACATCTGTTTCAATATATCAAAGTAAAACAGGTACAAGAATAATCCTTCAGTTTTGGACTATTGCTACACCAAACGATTTTCGCCTGCAATTTCAAGCAGGCGCAGAATCGCCTTCAACATAACACATGCACACAGTAGTCTGTAAAAGAAATGGTGACATACATGGACATGTGTTTGAATCAACATTATTATTGAATTCCCCACTGTGGAGGGCTGTGCACCCGTGGACACTCATTGCCAAATAAGCGTTGTCTCTGGCATTGTTTTCAGTGGCATAGTCCTCAAAATTTTTGGTACATGGACACACTGTCAACTCCGATCGATATCTGGACACCTTGCAAAAGCAGCACCCAAGTTTGAACCAGGTTTGTTCTGTAAAAGACACAGTTCTTCAGTATGAAAATGCTAGTCCACGCCAGTAGACCAACACATTGGAGAGGCTGAAATTAGATCTAACCACACCATCGTACAATCCAGGATGCCGACTTTTTCTTTTTCCCAAGCTGAAAGGTGCAAGCAGCTGTGTGTGTCACTGGTGCCAACAGAAGACACCTGATTGCTTCACTGATGGAATGGAAAAAAATATTATATATATATATATATATATATATATATATATATATAAAACTTGGAAAGGGAAGGTGACTGCGTGAAATGGTAATGACACTGCATGATAGACAGCATTCCAAGCTTTAAGCACATACATTATGTGATTCATGAGAGTATCGTGTAGGAGGCAGAACCTTTCAGCCGACCCTGTTATTATTCCTTAAAGTTAAACTAAAACCAGCAAACAGAAGAAGACACATAGTGAATATGACACATTTCTGCAAGCTGTTGGCAAGACCACATTTGTTTGAATGTATACAACCACTCAGTACAGAGTGGTTGTATACATCCCTTAGGGAACAGAAAGGGATTTGCAACAATAAATAGCAAACATGTCCTTTATTTAATATATATTTAACATTTACCTATAAATCACAGTATGTTGTACTTCAGTCACACACCAATAACTTTAAGCTGTTTCAAATCCTGTATTTGAAGGTCCTAATTAGCTCGGATGCTGACTGAGTTAATAGAGAGGACCTTTCTCTGGTTGAGGAGGTTTCCACTTCAAAAACCATGCTGAAATGATGATTTTATTAAAGACCAACTCCAAGGTCGCGCACTCTGGAGCGTACAGCACTAAATTAACCAAGCAACACATGTAAGACTTAAAATGGTCCTACTTTCTTAGTTTTCACCAAAAAGCAAAGAATCTAAATTACAAAGACAAATCCACATTTGAACCAAAAATAGAGATGACATAGTGAAGTGATAATGAGGTGCAGCTGCGCTTAGGATCTAAGGTTCCTTTTGAATCTGCTTAATCACCTTCTGAAAATGTCAAAATATGTAAATGGTGTTAAGATGTGTGCCTCAGTTTCAACTCAGATTTTGCTTGATTTAAGAAGCTGTTTAAATGATCTTACTTCTTCAGGGTTTTCGAGAAAACTTTTCAATGCATGTGTCCATCTATGAGTGTGAGTCAACTGGGGGGTCAGAGTGGGTTTTAGAGCAAACCATCCACCTGGATGACTTCACCAGACCCTCACCAGCCCTGGATCCAAGAATCAGCATTGACTCCAATCTCTTTGTCTACAATAGGTCAGAGCGCCACTGCTTACATACTCTTTTTGTATTTTCTGTCAACCACTGATTGCTTACCTGAATGAATGTTTCATAACAATATTTATATTCCAGGTGTGACTTATACATGAACAGGGACCATAGTTCTCCCAACATTAAACACTATGTGCACCTGGACTGGCTGTCGAAGGAGGATGGATCTCACATTCTTACTGTGGGTGTTGGATCAAACATCCTCATGTATGGTCGTATCTCTGGCATGGTCCATGAGCAGACTAGCAGCAAGGAGGGAATTGCTGTCATCACCCTTCCTCTAGGGGGCAGCATCAAACAAGGGGTCCGCTCTCGTTGGATCCTGCTTCGGTCTGTGGACCTCCTTTCTTCTGTGGATGGCACTCCCTGTCTTCCAGTATCTCTGTCTTGGGTGAGGGATGGCATCCTGGTTGTGGGCATGGACTGTGAGATGCATGTTTATGCTCAGTGGTGTCAGGACCAGAAACCTGGAGATGAAGAAGAGGGAAATCTGTCTTCTGCAGACATTGCAGGGGCTCATTTAAGTTCCTCCTCAGTCTTTGAAGCGAGAGCCAGATCTAAGAGTGTGTTTGAAGGGAGCGCCGGGGTGGATGAGGCCCTGTGTGCACCAGCTGGCCTTCAAGAAGGAGGACTGTTTGAAGCTGCTCACTCCCTGTCACCAACTTTACCCCAGTACCATCCCACACAACTGCTGGAGCTCATGGATCTAGGCAGGGTCCGCCGTGCCAAGGTGGGTTTTTTAAGAACAAGCTTCCATGTTATTACCATTTTCATGACAAACTTTATTGCTGTTTTCATTTATTACATGGTTCATTGGCTTGCTGCACGCAGGCCATCCTAGCTCACCTGGTGAAGTGCATTGCCGGAGAAGTGGCTGTGGTGAGGGATGTGGAGGCAGGTGAGGGTGGATCCAGGAGACATCTGTCCAGAACTATTAGTGTAACTGGCAGCACAGCCAAAGACACCATTGTGGCTGGCCGTGATGGGGGCAGGGACTACACAGAGATCAACTCCATTCCTCCCTTGCCCCTCTATGCTCTGATGTTAGCTGATGTTGACACTTCTTACAAGGGAGGGGAGGAAGCCACCAAAGGATCCAAAGTGACTCCTGGAGATGGAGTTCATCAGTGTACAGATGATCAGTATGCTGATCTCTTCCAAGTATGTAGAGCGAAGTGCATTCTTTTGTTGTTGTTGTTATTGTTAAGAGTGCAGGGAAGTGATGCTCGCAGAATTATAAATACATTCCTGTATTTACAGGTGCCAACAGTGACGACAGATGACTTTGTGAACTTTGCCAGTGACAAACCAGAGAAGAAGTCCAGAGTCATTAATCTATCTCAGTATGGGCCTACCTACTTTGGACCAGAGCATGCACAGGTAATGCTGAAAATATTAAAGCAGAACATTATTAAATGCCAATCTGGTCACACTAATCCAGTTGTATACAAAATATTTGCATTTGCATTTAATAGGTGATATTCTGATTGAATTATATGTTGATTGCTTTGCAGTAGTGAAGCAGTATGAGATAATTAGAAACATCATTGTAATAACAGTGACTGGGAAGAGAAATGAAGCCATTGTCCCCATTTTGTGGAAATGTAATGGGACGTGTCAGTGGCATAATGTGCAGCCTTGTTGAGTGCATTGAGTTTTTCTGAGATTGTTGTTCTGAGTTCACTAACCATAACATGAAAGGAGAATTCTGGAAAAAATATATTCATTCTCATTATTATTATTACTATTATTATTATTATTATTATTATTATTATTATTATTATTATTATATGTACTCCCACTAGTCATTGGTGGATACATTGGTGATGCTTTCATGAAAAGATACACAAGCATTTTTCATATTAGAGAATACCAAAAGCCTAGGATCTCTCAGCTTCAGCACCACTAACATCCACAGCACCGCATGTGTAGATGCAAATAATATATTTGTGTATAAGTAAATTTTAAAGTGCATATTATTGTGAGAAACCCTCTGAATCATCACAGATCTCAGGCTGCATGTGCCCCCCCCCCCCCCCAAAAAAAAAAGCTTAAGTCCAGACACCCTGGTAAAGCAGGTGCACACAAAAAGATGTTGGACCAGGGTGCCAGCTGGTACCCATCATTCATGTGCTGCACAGTGGCAAAGCTCCTGTGCCCCAATCTATTATGGGGACCATGTTCAAGTCCTCCTGACACGAGGATGACTTTGATTCACAAACTTGCATGACCTGTATCGTGCAGGAGAGTAAACTTGTCTTTAATTGGTGTAGAGTGAATGCCAGAGGGGCACCGGCATGTACAATTGCGCAAAGAGAATTTTGAAATGTTCAAAAAATCCTTCCCTCATAAATGTCGTGCTACGTGGCGTGATCTAATCGCCAACACGACATGCAGCCAGTGGTGGGCACAGTTCCGATAATCCGATAGCTGATAATTATCGAAGATAATGTTTTCATTATCGGATTATCTTTTTAGATAACTTTAAAAACCATTATCGGACTAATTATCTTGCGATAAATGTCCAGTAATTTTTAGACCGATAACGTGGTAAATAAAGCTGAACAGCTACAAACATTTATAAAATTTAAGATCAGTTGAGCACCTACCTGTTAAACATTTCGTAGCTTTTGTGTAGTTCTACCCTCTGCAAAACAGAGGAGAGCTGCTTTAAAGAGAAACCGCTCTATCCTCTGCAGGCAAAGGAGAACTGGTACCAAAAACCCCCTAATTTCTTTTAACCCCATACTAACACGAGGGCAGTATCACCCAAGTCATCCAGAAGCATACATTTTAACTTATGGTTCAACTTTTAACCAAACTAATTTCGAACAAGTTATTTAAATTAATGTCATGTCTGAAGTTTTATAAAGTGAAAATATCAGATATATGTTTTAGTTTTAAAGTAATGCGGTAATTTTTAAGGTTTTAGTGTGGATATATGCTGTGCCCAGCAGTGCATTATAGAATAGAATAGAATAGAATAGAATTTATTATTATCATTGTACATGACACCAGAAAAAAAATACTGTGCATGACAATGAAATTAAAAACAATCTCTTAAAAGCACATTTAAAATAAATAAATAGAATAATAAATAACCCTAAAAATTCTACATAAAACCTAGTTAAAACACTCAATCACAATCATAAAATGGCAGGTCTGTTTGTTCTGGCCTTAAGTAGGATAGGGTAGGATAGGGTAATCTTAGTACATTTACGACATGAGAAATGCATTTGAAACACTCTGATCAGGCTCTTCGGACAACAGTGTTAAACTCTAGTGCCTAAAACTCTCGTGAATATATTCTCTGGGTTTATAGACGTTGTTATTGTGTCTGCGTTTATTAAATTCCACGCATCTTAAATGTAGCAGACACGGATTATCTGGGATTTTGTTTTGGCAAGTTTTCAAGGTTTCTACTGCCATCTACTGGCCAGTAGTGTTCATGGCAGTATTGGCCCTGAAGCTGGGCCCTCTACGGAACCCGGGAGCGGTCACTTAAAGTGATATTTTTTCCTGGCCGTGATAATTTGTGCGCACGTTTTCCTTTAATTGAGCCCTCGAATTAATAAAACGTGTGTACATTTTCCTTTCGTTCAAATTAAACTTCATAATATGACCTAAATTGTCATCCTCACGACGGGGAGACGCTTCACCCTCAGCATCCTTTTTAATGTTCTTAAACTCCAGATGATGTCATGCTGGGCAGCTGGAGTTCTCTATTCGCCCTATTGATGTATCCCATAATCCGTTGCACGCCAGAGAGTCGCTGCAGTCAAAACAACATAGAGAATCCACATGATGACAATTGTAAATTAATATTATACTACAAAAATGCTGTTATGCTTTTCATCACGTTAATAAGAGACTGCATGCATGATACCCCGAAAACTTGCTAAAACAATTATAACAAATAATCCGTGTCTGCTACGTTTAATCTGCGTGGAATTTAATAAACGCAAACCTAATTTCAGACATATTATATATATTTGTCTGGAACAAAGTGGACAAACAGTGTTGTAAAGAACAATAATCAAGACGTTAAAGAGCAAACTTCATTTTCCCCCAGAACAACACGATCAGGAAGCGAGCGTAGCTCACAGCAGCTCCCATTGACAATAACAGCGAGACAGCCTGTGGTTCTCGCATGTTTACATAAAAAATGCAATAACAACGTCTATAATCCCAGAGAATATATTCATAAGAGTTTTAGGCACAATATAAAAATAGTTTTATGTTGCGATGTTAATGGTGTTGTCCGTGTGCAGCGGCTAAAGTGCAGCCCGATCAGAGCGTCAGTGCAGTTCTCAATATTACTGATATCTCGCAGCACGGTGACCTCTCCGAGGTTTCGCGGGATTTGAAACATCAATCCTTGTGCGCTCAAACCATGATGATAAACTCTGACCACATCCATTTCTAATGGGGAAATGTATTACACTGTCTCCTGGTTTGTTGGCTAATAGCCAACATTTATGTGTCAAGACAATATTGAGTGCACGTTTTACAAATTGTGGCCACGTTTAAGTAGATCGTGCTCTTGTTTTACTCAAATGATGCTTAAAACGTATGCACAATATAATAAAACGTGCGCACAATATAATAAAATGAGCGCACATTCTCTCCACATGCAAAACATTTTGCGATGACACTTCCAGGGCTCCGTAAAAAATGCCTGTTTTTACAAATAAAAAAATGAAATATTTTACAAAAGCACATTTATCTGTAAACACCAACACACGACACACGTCACATTAATGTGTTGGTTTACATAATGAATGACTGAACCAATCAGTGTTTAGCAGAGGCACATTTTACCAAGAATCCTTTGCTGGGTAAGAATTAGTGCATTAGTGCATTCAGAATTAGTGCATTATTCAACATTAAAAGGTATTTTAACTTTGTACAAATGACAGAATTGACATTAATGGCGTTATTCTATCAGTATTCATTTTATTTATTCACCAAACCATAACTCAGCATTGCTTTATTTTCCAAGACCTCCGCCTGACCGGAGCATTGTGATTGGGTAGAGAGCTGGGCTTTGTGGATGCTCTCAGCTTGCTTCTGTGCTGGAAGTCATGTAGTAAACGAGCTTCCAGCAGGGGGCAAGATGTTCAAAGACAGAAGTGCGGGCTCATTGTTTGGGTCTGTTGTCACTTTTGATGCTACCAGAAGCGATCGTGGTGTTAAAACTCAAATTCAGTTTGTTAGTAGTTGCAAATGTACCAGAGGCAATACTGGAGTTTATCGGTTTATCTTTATCAAAGATAACTTTTCAGTTATCTGATTATCTGTTATCGAAGTTAATTTTTTGGTTATCTGTGCCCACCACTGCATGCAGCTTGTCAAGTCGAGTAAAGAAGAAGTGAACAGAGCGAGTGGTGGCATCAGCGCATCGCATCAGAGCACAGCTCGTCTGAACGATTATAACAAGATGTTAAATCTATCAAAAATGCACTTTAACAGCTGCACACAAGAAGGAAAGAACACACAACTGTTTTACCAAGCCATGACAATGTAAACATGACAAATAATTACCTTTTTTACCTTTTTACCTCAAAATGCTTTCTGCAGCTCGTTAGGCACGCCGCGAACATGAACGGCTGAAGCTGAAGCGGTCCTCTGTGATTCAGGAAGCTGTTAGAGCTGTTTTCAGCGGCCAGTTTGCAGAGAAAATGATTAATCCGACACAAAATAATTATTTTATGTACACAACGTCCAGCGCAGAGCGGGCAGCAGCCTGTAGAACAAAGAACGGCATCCAGCTGGGAACACAGCGGATGGGATCGTCACAACGAGGTGTCATGCTCGTGTCAGGGGGCCTTAAGAATCACAATGTTTGTTTTTCTTTTTTTTTCTTTTTTTTATGAAACTGCCTTCAGCAGCAAAACTATCTGGTGTGAAAAAGGAATTAATGGTGTATTTAGCAGTGCAACCGGAGATGGAATGTTTCATGGAAAATAAACCATGTGCACAGTGCAGAGGTAGAGGTGGGGTGTGCTGCTCTACTCGGAGATACCTTTTCACCTCTGAGAAATAGCCCATCTTATTATTGTGACACGAGCTCTCCCCACACCACTGAAGTTAATAAGTTCATAAGTTAATTGACACGAGTAATGCGGTACAGTAGGTATATGGCCGGTAACACTCACTGGCTAAACCTGAAGCCAAAAAACAAGAATGTTCTGGAAATTACCTGTAAAATAATGTTGAAATTCCTCTTCTCTTTCCTTTGAAACACCACTGAAATATTCCCTGTTGTGTTGTAATGCAGCTGTAACATAATCACATAACAAGCGTGAGTGTGTTTGCACACCTGGACACACACTGATCATAGGTTGCATGCAGATGCTGTAGTCAGAGACAACAGGACTGGTCATAACCGTGTATGAGGTCAGGAGGAGAAATTGCTTTTAATGTTGTTTACTGCAAATGAATCAAATTCACAGTTTCCCAGCTGTTTTTTCCATCTCTGCAAAAGCATGGCTAAGATTGACTCATCACTCTTTGCATTAAAGTTGTTGTGCACCATTTATTTTGCACTTTGTTACTTCTGAAGGCCCACCAAGGTAAACAGTATGGTTTAATTTAGTTTTCAGCAAAACAGCTACACAAGTGAAACCCCCCCAGGTTAGTGTGTGTGTGTGTGTGTGTGTGTGTGTGTGTGTGTGTGTGTGTGTCCCCTTCTGTCCCTTCTTCCTTTCTGATAGTATACAGCATTCAGAACTTTTGTTGACACCTTCATGCATTCAAAGTATCTCTCACTGTCAATGGTTTGTTGATTGACAAACAAAGAACATTTCTCCATATACATATTACAAGTAGGGATACACCGATCCCGATACCAGTATCGGGTATCCGCCCGATCCCGTATTCATTTACTCATACTTGTAATCATAAAATGCCTCCGATACTTAATGACCCGATACCCCTTTACAGCAGCGTGAAGTCAACCTCTCAATGTGGGATTTTCACACTCACACTCACTGAAATTTCTGGACTATAACCGCTATTTTTTTCATACGTTTTGAGCACTGTGGCTTTAACAGTGATGCGGATAATTTATGGATTATTACAGGCTTTCATGTAATTTACTCATAAATCAAATACTTCTGTTAATGCTGTCCACTGATTGGCTGAAAGCCGCTGTCCATCATGCGGAGTAAATTCACACACACAGTAAATAAAAAGTCTTACCTGTTCGGTTCAGTGGAATTCATCATCATATGATGTTGAAGAAAAATAATGCACATAAAGCTTCTTTAGTTTGGAACATAACATCTCAAATACTTTTATTCCACGTGTGTCTGAAAAAAAAAGTTCCTCCGTGACTTTGGCACTTTGCGCCGCAGTTTCTCTGCCAGAACTCAGATCAGGGTTTCAGCAGCGGAGACTGTCCCTCAGGTTGGTGAGTTTCAGCCCTTGGTGTTGGTGTTGAGGCGTCTCGGTCTGCTACAGGGGTAATCCGTTTGTGGAATCTCTGTGCACTGCGTTCGGAACCTCCGCTTACTTCTACGAGCTGCACTTTGCGCCAGAAGTTGGTTCACTGAAGTGAAATGTTTGTAAATAAAAACAGCTAATGATATTGGTAGCAGTTACAGTCAAAAAATAAAGAACAACTGATGAATAAAACATGTTTTCAAAGTCATCATAAAACTGTAATCGTATCATTAAGTATTCGTATTGGTACTCGGTATCGATGAGTATCAAAATGTATGTACACGTACTTGAACTCTGTCTGGAAAAAAAGTGGTATCAGTGCATCCCTAATTACAAGATAGATATCATGCAGTATATGACTCTGTTCTCTATGTTGTCTCTTTGTTTCTTCCTACTGAAATCTGCTTCTTACATCCAGGTGTTGTCCAGTCACCTCATGCACTCCAGCCTTCCCGGACTGACTAGACTGGAGCAGATGTTCTTGGTTGCCTTGGCTGATACAGTTGCAACCACCAGTGCTGAAATCAACAGCTCTTCTGACCAGCAGTACACAGGTCTGTATGTTTATGTCACATTTTTTTACACAGGTATTATAGGCTATGAAATAGAGCTGTGACAAATGATTATTTTTGTCACAGATTAATATATTTGTTTGATTAATCTAATGATTTTTTTTAATTCATCTATTGATTATTTTTGGATTCATCAATTATCCTTTGGTTAAATTCCCAGTAAAAGCATAACCATAACTTATAAACAGCAGTCTTATTTTGGGTGAAGTACCTGTATATTTGAAATGGGCAACCTTTACTGAAATGCTCTGGCCTGGATGCTTCTTTGTTGTCTAATTTTAGACCGATTTCAAAGCTTCCTATTGTTTCTAAAACTTTGGAAAAAGTAGTGGCCTCACAGCTACAATCTTTTCTAAACACTCACAACATTTTTGAAGTTTTTCAGTCAGGGTTTAAAGCATTTCATAGTACGGAGTCTGCACTTTTGAGAGTTTTTAACGATATTTTAATAACTGCTGACTCTGGGGATTCTGTCTTTCTTATACTTTTGGATTTAACAGCAGCTTTTGACACAGACTGCGTTTACATGCAGCCAATAACCCTTTCATAACCGGAATATTAGCAATAACCCGGTTGCGCACGGCCATGTAAACACCCGCAAAAACCAGAATATGCTCATTTTCCAGTTTTTAAAAACCCGAATTATAACCCCTGGGTTACTCCTTTTCTAACTCGAATATCAGGTCATATAAACACGCATCAGAATATCCCCATAGGAAGGAACATTATTTTCTGTTCTGCGCATGTCCTATCCGCAAGGAATCTTGGTCTTTTGAGTACGGCAACTACTTGTATGCGGCGCGTGCAGCCCACCGGACACCACAGAAGCAGATGTAAACAGCGCATTGTGTTCTGTGTCCTTATCAGGTGGGCCGGTCGCAGCACTGGTCGGCATCACCGTGATTGCTCTGCCTCCGATACGCTTACTGAGTATGTGGGCTCGGTAAACGCCGCAGCGGGCCACTCACACCGCCCCCCTGTCTGCTGTGCGGAGCTGCGCCAACTCTGGCAACAGGTCCAGAGACTACGCTCGCTCTTTTGATGCGGCGCGCTCCGGCATTTGTGGAAAAATCCACAGCACCGCAGGGTCTTGGTATACCGCAGCCGCAGAGCTCCATGACCATGACTTGGATTCTTTGCGGGTACCGCATCCGTACCTCCGGAGGAGCGAAGGGAGAGCATGTGCATTGTGTTCTGCGTGTGTCTGTTTATAATCTTCTCGCCCAGAAGGAAAAAAGAGAGTGTTTACACAGGAGAGAAAAGTGAGAAAATGTTAATGCCTGTTTGAGAAAAGTGTATAAAGTGTGTAGTGAGTGGTTTTACACGAAGCAGGATTACATGAAGCAGGATTTGCACGAACACCAGACCAAATCAAGCACCGGTGGAAGACGTGCCTCACTGTTTAGATTGGGATATTCCAAATGATACCAATGACCATGTATACAGGAGTAACTGTCTGCTTAAGCATGTAAACGGGTTATTCCTAATGATTCAGAAACCGGAATATTGACCTTAACCTGAATATTAACGCCATGTAAACGTAGTCACAGTGGCTCATAATATTTTAATATCTTGTTTAGAACAGTATTTTGGCATTAGATATATTGCCTTGGAGTGGTTCAAGTCATATTTGACTGACAGAAGTTTTTCTGTTGCTGTTGGTAATTTTTGTTCATCATCTGCCTTTCTCCCATGTGGTGTATCACAAGGATCCATTCTTGGGCCTCTTCTTTTTAGTATTTATTTACTTCCCCTCGGCTGTATTATCGAAAAGCACAATGTGTTGTTTAATTTTTATACAGATGACTGTCAAACCACTGAAACTTAATAATCCGAACTCCTTTGGACCTCTGTTAGAATGTCTTAAGGACATCAGAGCATGGCTGGCCCTGAATTTCTTGGATTTTAATAAAAATAAAACAAAAGTCATTATATTTGGGCCAAGTGGGCTAGATATTTTACCATTCGACCTGGGGTCTCTTAAATCCTGTGTCAAACCAGTTGTAACCAACCTTGGAGCAAAAATTGATTCAGCTCTTAAATGGACAAGCAGATAAATACAGTGGTGAGAAATGGCTTTTTTCAGCTGAGGCAGCTCTCTAAAGTGAAGCCTTTTTTATCTTGTCAAGATTTAGAAAGAGTCTTGCATGCATTTGTAACCGCTCGCCTGGATTATTGTAATGCCCTTTATGTTGGTATTGATCAGGCTTCGCTATCGTGTTTACAAATGGTCCAGAACGCTGCTGCTCGTCTCCTGACAAGAACACGTACAACCCCAGGCAAAAATTATGGAATCACCGGCCTCGGAGGATGTTCATTCAGTTGTTCAATTTTGTAGGAAAAAAGCAGATCACAGACTTGACACAAAACTAAAGTCATTTCAAATGGCAACTTTCTGGCTTTAAGAAACACTTTAAGAAATCTGGAAAAAAAATTGTGGCAGTCAGTAACGGTTACTTTTTTAGACCAAGCAGAAGGAAAAAAATATGAAATCACTCAATTTTGAGGAAAAAATTATGGAATCATGAAAAACAAAAGAACGCTCCAACACATCACTAGTATTTTGTTGCACCACCTCTGCCTTTTATAACAGCTTGCAGTCTCTGAGGCATGGACTTAATGAGTGACAAACAGTACTCTTCATCAGTCTGGCTCCAACTTTCTCTGATTGCTGTTGCCAGATCAGCTTTGCAGGTTGGAGCCTTGTCATGGACCATTTTCTTCAACTTCCACCAAAGATTTTCAATTGGATTAAGATCCGGACTATTTGCAGGCCATGACATTGACCCTATGTGTCTTTTTGCAAGGAATGTTTTCACAGTTTTTGCTCTATGGCAAGATGCATTATCATCTTGAAAAATGATTTCATCATCCCAAACATCCTTTCAATTGATGAGATAAGAAAAGTGTCCAAAATATCAACGTAAACTTGTGCATTTATTGATGATGTAATGACAGCCATCTCCCCAGTGCCTTTACCTGACATGCAGCCCCATATCATCAATGACTGTGGAATGTTCTCTTCAGGCAGTCGTCTTTATACATCTCATTGGAACGGCGTCAAACAAAAGTTCCAGCATCATCACCTTGCCCAATGCAGATTCGAGATTCATCATTGAATATGACTTTCATCCAGTCATCCACAGTCCATGATTGCTTTTCCTTAGCCCATTGTAACCTTATTTTTTTCTGTTTAGGTGTTAATGATGGCTTTCGTTTAGCTTTTCTGTATGTGAATCCCATTTCCTTTAGGCGGTTTCTTACAGTTCGGTCACAGATGTTGACTCCAGTTTCCTCCCATTCGTTCCTCATTTGTTTTGTTGTGCATTTTCGATTTTTGAGACATATTGCTTTAAGTTTTCTGTCTTGACGCTTTGATGTCTTCCTTGGTCTACCATTATGTTTGCCTTTAACAACCTTCCCATGTTGTTTGTATTTGGTCCAGAGTTTAGACACAGCTGACTGTGAACAACCAACATGTTTTGCAACACTGCGTGATGATTTACCCTCTTTTAAGAGTTTGATAATCCTCTCCTTTGTTTCAATTGACATCTCTGATGTTGGAGCCATGATTCATGTCAGTCCACTTGGTGCAACAGCTCTCCAAGGTGTGATCACTCCTTTTTAGATGCAGACTAACGAGCAGATCTGATTTGATGCAGGTGTTAGTTTGGGGGATGAAAATTTACAGGGTGATTCCATAATTTATTCCTCAGAATTGAGTGAGTCCATATTTTTTTCCCTCTGCTTGGTCTAAAAAAGTAACCGTTACTGACTGCCACAATTATTTTCCCTGATTTCTTACAGTGTTTCTTAAAGCCAGAAAGGTGCCATTTGAAATGACTTTAGTTTTGTGTCCTGTCTGTGAGCTGCTTTTTTTCTACAAAATTAAACAACTGAATGAACATCCTCCGAGGCCGGTGATTCCATAATTATTGCCAGGGGTTGTAGATGTGAGCACATTACCCCTATTCTTGCCTTCTACACTGGTTGCCTGTCTATTTTAGAATTAATTTTAAAATTTTATTCTTTACTTTTAAAGTTTTGAGTGGCTTGGCTCCCATGTATCTGGCAGACCTATTACATATATACACCCCTCGAAGGTCTCTCAGATCGGCTGACCAGTTACTTCTTGATGTCCCCAAGTTGAGACTGAAACACCGGGGTGACCGAGCTTTTGCTGTGGTGGCCCCCAAACTATGGAATGAGTTGCTTTTGGATGTTCGGCTGGCTCCTACTTTAGAGGTTTTTAAGTCTCGCTTAAAAACACATCTTTTCTCTAAGGCATTTCAAAATTGTTCTAGTCAGTGTTAGTCATGTTGATCACATTTTTACTACGTAAAAGGTGGGGTGTCCAGGGTGCACCTCACCTTTCTCCATGTGACTGCTGGGATAGGCTTCAGCGACCCCATGACCCTTGATTGGAGTAAGCGGGTATAGAAATAGATGAATGAATAAATCAATGAGACTTGTAGCATTTTTAACATTGTCCACAATTTGTGACAACCTACCAAGCAAGATAGTGTCAAAATTGCAACAATAAGATTTTTAATCGTCCACAAGTTCTTAAGTGCATGTAAAGCACCCCTGTGTTACAGCAAAACAAGTCTTGAGAATTAGTTTACTGACTTAAACAAACCTGTGGTTTGTTGACCTCCTGATATATTACATCAAGAACCCAAAATATCCAACAACATTGCCAAGTATTTTCATGTATTGGCCTGTTTAAGTGCCTGTCAGTCAGTGTATCCTTGATAAAGGATCATGTTGTATAAAGTTACTCAAAATAAAGGTTATGGGAATAAAAGCTATGTATCATCTTTCTTGATTATGTGTTCCTGGGTATAGTTATTATCGGCAGCCATCAAATCTTGTTAATGTAAACCACAGTGCTTACAATGTTCCTCTTAAACTGTATACAAACACACACACATACAGCACTTATTCATTACCGTTTTCTTTATCTCTAATTTTCTATCTGATTTATTTAGTCTTTTGAAAGGAAGAAGTTAGCAGGTTGTTCCAGTGTTAAGTAAGCACAAAGAGGGTAAAAGGGTTCAGGGACAAGAGACAGTCTCTGACAGAACCGTCTGAACTCCAGGGACACTGGAGTATATCCGAGCTTTGCTTCGTGCAGAGCTGCTGCCATTTCAGTAGAATGACCAGCTGCTTTGCGGAGGGGCAGGAAAAAGCTTTTGACTTTGTGTTTATGCAGGTGGTGAGGCTCTGGATGAGTGTGGACTGAGGTACCTGTTGGCAATGCGTCTCCATACATGTTTGCTTAACTCTCTGCCCCCTCTCTATCGCATGCAGCTGCTCCACCAAGGTAAAACACGCTGCCCACAATACAGCATTGAGCTCATTTCCAGTGCACTGAAGTGCACTAAGCCTTGAATGTTCTTCTCTGTCTGTCTCTTCCTCTCTGACAGGCCTGTCAACCTGTCACTTTGCATGGGCCTTCCACTCTGAGGCAGAAGAAGAACTGTTGAACTTGATCCCAGCCATGCAGAGAGGTGACCCGCAGTGGTCCGAGCTCAGGGCTGTTGGAGTGGGCTGGTGGATACGCAACATCAACACACTGCGTAAAATGGTGGAGAAGGTACCACAACAAACTCAAGCTATTGGACAAAAATCAATTCTTTGTTTTTGATTAAGTACAACCTGCTTTTGCCGAGACTGTCATTTCATCTACCTAATATCATCGATTGGCAGTTCATTCTTATAAGTCTTTGGCAAGGTAAAGGCAAACTATTTCCATTGTGTGTTTATGGTTTAAATTTATCTTAATTGTAACATTTTCAAGTAACACATCCCATGTTTTTCATGTGTGAAGAAAAAACCCTGATTATCACCCCATTCTAGTGACACCATCCAGCATTTAATATGGCTGTAATGGTACTTATCCCCTTTGACTTATAGCATATGGTGTAAATCTGCTATTGTGCAACTAATTTACAGTAGGTTTAAAAATAAAAGGTTTTTTTCTAAGCTATTCCTTTTGGGAACCTTTCAGTGCCTTCTCTGTGTGGCTAATAATCACTATTAAAAATTACCAGTAAAAAACCTCAAAATATTCTAGATTAACAACATATCTTTGACACAGTTAATATATATATATATATATATATATATATATATATATATATATATATATATATATATATATATACACGAGGTCTATTAGAAAAGTCTCGCTGTTTCAAGCTGAAGACTTCCACATTTCAGGCTCTGTTCACCCAGGTCGTTGTCAGAGAACAGAGAAGTTTCAGAAGAAGTCGGCATGAGGAGTTTATGCGGACATTCCACTGTTAAAGGAGATTTTGTAATGAAAGAACGTGCGGGCAGATTCGCATGTCGGGCCGGACCCGACCGCGGGGGGTCGCGACAGGAAAAACACCTCCGTTGGAAACCTTAACGGACAAGTTGGAACATGCCCAGCTATTAAACAATTTCTCAGCTACTCAATTGTTGAAAGCCATCAAAAGCCGCCTGAATTTTACAAATGGTTTTCAACACGGAGGTGTTTTTCCTGTCGCAGCGCAGACGGATTTGCGGCGTCATCACTGAACCGACTCGGCGAATTTGCCCGCACGTTCTTTCATTACAAAATCTCCTTTAACAGTGGAATGTCCGCATAAACTCCTCATGCCGACTTCTTCTGAAACTTCTCTGTTCTCTGACGATGTCCTGGGTGAACAGAGCCTTAAATTAGGATGTTTTCAGCTCGAAACAGCCAGACGGACGCCACCTCCGACCGCGCCGCGCCGATCCGCTTTGTGAGCTGTCCTTAAAGCGAAAGAAACTCCACAACCTCTCATCAGCTGTTAAACCTTTCACAGAAAACCAGCAGAATTTCTCGAATAGTGTCCACTCGGATATCCCTCACAGGTCCTGAAAAAATTTTGATAAAGCAACGCGCGCCGTCTGCAGCAGCGTCTCAGACAAAGGATTTCAGCTGAGAGAGCTGGACCAGTGCTCACTCAAAGCCTGCCCACAGGCGGATGATGTCACCGACACGTGTGAAAAAACTCACGCATGCGCACGAGAGTTCAAGCATGTCTAGTGTAATCGCACGTGATTCAAATCCATATATATTTTTTTTTATAAAACTGCCGGTTAGTTTTCTAATAAACCTTGTGTATATATTTATATATATATATATATATATATATATAAATCTCCTTTAACAGTGGAATATCCAGATAAAAATGCTGAAACTGACTTCTTCTGAAACCTCTCTGTTCTCTCACGACGTCCTGGATCAATAGAGCCTGAAATGTGGAGGTTTTCAGCTTGAAACAGGCTGACGACGGCGCCTGAGAGCGCTGCGCGATGTCTCGCACCGTGGGAAGTCCTTAAAGCGACAGTATCACCTCAAAATCTCTCATCAGCCGTTAAAATTTTCACTGAAAACCAGCTTAATTTTTCGAACCGTGTCCACTTCGATGTGTCTCACAGGTTTAGAAAAAATTTTGATCAAACAAAGCGCCAGTCTCTCAGCAACTTCTCAGACAAAGGAATTCCGACGAGGGGCTGGACGACTCCTCCCACAAGGAGTGCTCACAGGTGAATGACGTCACCGACAGGCGTGGAAAAACTCACGCATGCGCACGATGGTTCAAGCATGTCTGACGTAAAAACATATGAATGAAATCCATATAGTTTTTGAAAAAAACAAAAAGGACCTATACTTTATTGACAGCCCTCGTGTATATATATATATATATATATATATATATATATATATATATATATATATATATATAAACCCCTCAAACGTTATGATTAAAAAATACAGCTGTAGCAATGAATTGCCTCTCAAATCTACTTGCTATTCATCCATTCCTTCTAAATTGCCCATCAGACTTGGCTGCCCATGTGTGTTGTGATTATAGCTGCACCAATCGAATGAAATTAGTTTGCCATACAAAGTGTTATGATAATATTGAAGAGATGGATATTGTAGAGAGCAAAATGTATTCCAGTTCATTTCTGTTTAATTATGGCGTTGCTTCTGGAAGCATTTGTGCCTGCATGGGGATAGTTTTGCAGTTAGCATTTTGATATCTTGAATAACTATGTTGCTTTCCTGCTGAAGTGTATTTAACAATATTGAAGACCAAGTTGGAAAGTGGAATTACTCGTTGAATACGGTGTATCTGGAAAGTATTCACAGCGCTTCACCTTTTCCACATTTTGTGTTACAGCCTGATTCTAAAATGGAGTAAATTCATTTTTCCCCCTCACAGTTCTACTCATAACACCCCATAATGGCAACATGAAAAAAAGTTTTTTTTTTAATTGTTGCAGATTTATTAAAAACAACAAAAACAACAAAAAACCTAAGAAATCACATGTACGTACGTATTCATGCTCTTTGCTCAATACAGAGTTGAGTCTTCTTGAATATGATGCCCCAAGCTTGGTGCACCTATCTTTGGGCAGTTTTGCCCATTCCTATTTGCTTGGTTTTTGGTCTGACATGCACTGTCACCTGTGGGACCTTATATGTAGACAGGTGTATCTTTCCAAATCATGTCCAATCAACTGAATTTACCCAGGTGGACTCCAATTAAGCTGTGGAAGCATCTCAAGCATGATCAGTGGAAACAGGATACACCTGATCTCAATTTTGAGCTTCATGGCAAAGGCTGTGAATGCTTGTACATGTGATTTCTTTTTTTTTTTGTTTCTTTCATAAATTTGGAAAAATCTCCAGAAACACCCTTTTTTCACATTGTCATTATGGGGTATTGTGTGTAGAATTTTGAGGAAAAAAAAGTTGAATTTCATCTATTTTAGAATTAGGCTGTAACATAACAAAATGTGGAAAAGTGTTGCACTGGGAATACTTTCTGAATACCTTTAATATTTTTGTGTAATCAGTTAGGTAAGGCTGCATTCCAGAGACACAATGACCCTTTAGATGCTGCTCTGTTCTACTTGGCGATGAAGAAAAAGGCTGTGCTCTGGGGCCTCTTCAGGTAGTGTATTATGTCTAAAGATAGCATGAATATGTATTTCAGCATTCAACAGTTTCTTGTAATTTCTTCTGTAACATCAAACTGTGTCATTTTATGGTCTGCCATCAGGTCTCAGCATGATGAGAAGATGACTCAGTTCTTCAAAAACAACTTCAGTGAAGATCGCTGGCGAAAGGCAGCTCTGAAAAACGCCTTCTCCCTGCTAGGAAAGCAGCGCTTTGAGCAATCTGCTGCCTTTTTCCTGCTGGCTGGATCACTGAAAGATGCCCTAGAGGTGTGAACAACTACAGATTATTACTAATTTTATTACACTCAGTAACATCAAAGATACACTGTCCATACCAGCATTTGCTCTCACGATTGGGATTTGGCACAATCTTGATTTTATGGGAAAACAATATAACGTGTGTCTGAGTGAGAGAAAATATCATCAGTGATGATCAATGTTGTTCCCAGTTTTCTGCAGCTACAATGCTTTATATCACTCCAGAGGTCAAAGTTATACACATATGACACATGAAAAGGCTCCAAACCTTCCCTTGCCTTAGGTTTAACATTCCACACTGTCAGAGCATATTGATGTGTAAAAGAAAACAAAAAAAGACAAGAGTAGACTTTGTATGCTGTTACTGTAGTTGTTTACAGTTTACATTTCTGTAAAAACTAATTTCAGCAAAGTCGCATCCCTTTCAGACTCTGCACTTTGTTTTAACACTATTTCAACATCACAGGTATTGCTTGAGAAAATGGAGGATCTCCAGTTAGCCATGATTGTGGCAAGGTTGTATGAAGCAGACTTTGAGAATTCATCTACCTGCCAAGGCCTCCTTTATGAGAAGGTTCTGGGCTGCAACAAGGATGGGACTGGTTACCACTGTTCCAGACTGCACCCTGACCCTTTCCTACGCAGCATTGCCTACTGGATTATGAAAGACTATACAAGAGCCCTGGACACACTGTTAGAGCGAATCCCCAAAGAGGAAATTGAGAACCCTGGTTAATGTTATTTCAAAACTTACATTTTTTGCAATATATGTTGACTCTAAAAAACAGTCCCTATAATTTCATCCTCCTTCTATCCTTTTTTCTTCATGCCTTTGCCTTAGATATGATGGTCAAGTCTTGCAACCCTGTTGTATTTAGTTTCTACAACTATCTGAGGACACACCCCCTGATCATTCGTCGCCACTTTGCGTCTCCAGAGAGTGGAACCACCACTGTGGGTCTCACTGCTGAGAAAAGCAATGCAGATGAAATCAACCTCATAGAACGCAAACTGTTCTTCACCACTGCCAACGCGCACTTCAAGGTGAGGTGGTTTATATGTAAAAGTGGTTATCAGCATACAGTCAGGTTGCAAAGTGGCTAATCGGCGACAAACGTTTTGTAATGTTGCCTCTGTACACCATCACAATGGAGGTGACATTTTGACTTGAATTCAAAGAGTTTTACAGAGATATTAACCATTTAGGAATGAACTTACTAGTTACAGTTAATTAACTATTAATTAATTAGTTAACTGTTTCCGCTGACAGTCTTGAAAAAAAAATCTTGAAAAAAAAATTGTCCTGTGTGAAACACAGCCAGCCGCCTCTTTGACTGTGCTCACTTTTAAATTTCAGAGTGCCACCATGCACAAAAAAAAAAAAAGCTTTCCACACATTTCACAGATGGCCGTGATCATAACCACTTTGAAGCATTCAGAAGTAAATGGTTTATTATTTAAATGAATAGGTCAGCAAGACAGCTCTCACATGGCACAGAGCTGCTGGGTGTTTTGGGGGTGTGGCTTTGAAGGCAGGAAGAGCAGAGCGACAGGGGAGGGGCTTAATTTTTTTATTTAGTTTTATTTGATTTTTCAGTTCAGTGATATTTAAACATGGTTATATTTAAAGAAAATTCAAAGTGCAAAGTCTCAAAAAAAACAAACAAAAAAACAACAGAACATTTTAAAACTCAGTGAGTAAAAATTTGTACATACTTAAAAACCTGCCCAAAGATTTGAAGGAGAAAAACACTCGGAGTGAATGCCTTTTATTATTGAGTATGTAATTTTAAAATCTATTGAGCAATAGACCTTTCCATATGTTGATTACATATGAAAACTTTAAACTCATTAAATTTTCAGAAAAGATACTATATCGTGATATGGAATGACGTATCGTGATGAGATTTTTGTCATCTCAAACAGCCCTGATTCGATCAGTCGAATACATTATTTCCAGAAATAATAACAGCACGATGTCAAGGCACAGACCAGGTATCGCACTGTTCTCTGAAGCATCCAAGTAGGTGGTCATTCTTGAGCTCACACTGCCCTGAGAAGAGAGGATGGAGGAGGCCAGTCTAAGCATATAGAAATATGCAGACTTTGTGGCGGATTGCCGCAGTTGGGGGTGTCGTGCACAGTGTACGTCCATTGAAGTGGGGAGCATGGGCTTTGCGGGAAGATCAGTATTCAAGGCCTATCATCTCATGGGCATCACTGGTGCACGCAAAAGGAAAGTCATCAACAAGGCCTCAGAAGTTGCAGATAAGGGCTCAAGATGCCTATGGATCATGCGGGACGAGCAGTGGACCAATACAGCTTGGACACAGGCCATAATTTCTTCACTCCTTGTTGGATCGCCTAGGTGAGGGGGTCTGAAGTTAAAACCCCCTATGGCGCCAGGTATTTCACTGATGATGTGTCCAAGTACATCAAAAGATGTACAACCCCAATTCCAATGAAGTTGGGACGTTGTGTAAAATGTAAATAAAAATAGAGTACAATGATCTGCAAATCCTCTTCAACCTATATTCAGTTGAATACACCACAAGACAAGATATTTAATGTTCAAACTGATACTTTATTGTTTTTGTGCAAATGTTTGCTCATTTTGAAATGGATACCTGCAGCGCATTTCAAAAAAGCTGGGACAGTGGTATGTTTACCACTGTGTTACATCACCTTTCCTTCTTACAACACTCAATAAGCATTTGGGAACTGAGGACACATTGTTGAAGCTTTGTAGGTAGACTTCTTTCCCATTCTTGCTTGATGTACGACTTCAGTTGTTCAACAGTCCGGGGTCTCCATTGTCGTATTTTGCGCTTCATAGTGCGCAACACATTTTCAATGGGCGACAGGTCTGGACTGCAGGCAGGCCAGTCTAGTACCCACATTCTTTTACCACGAAGCCATGCTGTTCTAACACGTGCAGTGTACCTTTCAGCATTGATAGTGACATCACAGATGCTGGCTTTTGAACTTTGCGGTGGTAACAATCTGGATGGTCTTTTTCCTCTTTTGTCCAGAGGACACGACATCCATGATTTCCAAAAACAATCTGAAATGTGGACTCATCAGACCACAGCACACTTTCTCACTTTGTATCTGTCCATTTCAAATGAGCTTGGGCGCAGAGAAGGCGGCAGTGTTTCTTGATATTGTTGATGTATGGCTTTTGCTTTGCATGGTAGAGTTTTAACTTGCACTTGTAGATGTAACGACAAACTGTGTTAATTGAAGTGTTCCTGAGCCCACGCGGTAAGATCCTTTACACAGTGTCAATTTTAATGCAGTGCCACCTGAGGGATCGAAGGTCACGGGCATTCAGTGTTGGTTTTCGTCCTTTCTGCTTAAGTGTAGAAAGTTCTCCAGATTCTCTGAATCTTCTGATTATATTATGGACTGTAGATGATGGAATCCCTAAATTCCTTGCAATTCAACATTGAGAAACGTTTTCAAAAATCCAGAAATGTTTCCAATTAACCTGTTTACCTGTGGAATGTTCCAAACTGGTGTTCTTTGAGCATTCATCAACTTTCCCAGTCTTTTGTTGCCACTGTCCCAGCTTTTTTGAAATGTGTTGCAGGCATCCATTTCAAAATGAGCAAATATTTGCACAAAAACAAAAAAGTTTATCAGTTTGAACATTAAATATCTTGCCTTTGTGGTGTATTCAATTGAATACAGGTTGAAGAGGATTTGCAAATCATTGTATTTTGTTTTTATTTACATTTCACACAACATCCCAACTTAATTGGGGTTGTATCTCTCAGTTATTTTGAGTTTAACATAAAGGTTCCACGCTTGTTAAAAACTAAAAATCCTAAAAGTCCTTAGTTTGAAAACTCCACTGTTCAGTGGCTCCTAGTTCAGGCTTTTCAGAGCAGACATTTTGCAGCAACAAGAGACAACGGTCGCTGTGCCACCCGCGAATCTCAGCCATTAGAGACAAGAAATCTCTTTTATGAAAATGCTGAGTGACTCGACACGGCGACTGCCAGTATAAAGGCAGCATGACTTCAACTGGCTGCTCACTCAAACAGAATAAACCAAGATGGCGGAAAATGTTCGGAAACAGCTGTATTTCTGTATAATCAAATATGTTTGGCATTTTTCCTCATATATTTTGTAAAGGTTAGCGAGAATTAAACACTTCTCACGCAAAAACAAAATGCTGTTTTTGTAACCAGATAATACATCTGAACAGCATGCTAACTAGCGATACAGGAATGTCACTGTGACAGATGTTTACTGAAATAACTCGAGTGAACTTTGTTTCCCTTAAGTAGATAAGCACAGAGGAAAAACACAGTGACAGTGTTGTGTTTTATCATTTATCGTAAACATTGTGCACATTACTGGCAAGCAACCACAAACTGGCCACGCCCTAGGAACACCCTTTAAACAACAAACATCAGCTGCTTGTCACCTTCATTTGTACCTAATGTGGGTTATGCATGGTCACTTAGGGAATAACCTTGTTGTGTCTGATGATTTGTGGACGTTAATGCTGGATTTTACAGTTGCAAATTGAGTTTTACCGGCGACATGTTAGCGGAGCCGGTAAAATGGATATTTGCCACAAATGGCCATAATTCCTAAATAAGTTATGCAGTATTTTAGTTAATGCCCTTGAATTAAAGCTGAAAATTAACACTATTGCCACATGTTGTTTGGGGTACAGAAGGAAAAAATACAAAAATCGCACCTGTCCAAATATTTATAGATGGTATATTTATTTATATTTATGGATTGTATACTCTGTGTGTTTCACATCTCTTGATGCATGCAGCCTTGTGATTTTGGCATCCTGTTTTAGTTCTTTGCTGTATGAGAATGTTTATTTCAAAAGCAATCAGTGGAATGTTGATTTGAAAAGTATTTCAACATGGATTTAATTTGATCCCGTCTCATCTAGGTGGGCTGTCCAGTTCTGGCTCTTGAAGTGCTCTCCAAGATTCCAAAGGTTACTAAGAAGTCTGGTGCCTCTTCACCCCTCAGCAAAGCTTCATCCAAGGCCAACTTAAACTCCAGCCAAGCCCTTGAGAACAGCACCCAAGAATTTATGGACTGGAGTGCCCCAACAGCCCCTGCACACACATGGGGAGGAAATGATAGTGTGGGTGGGATGGATTGGAGCCAGCCTGTGATCAAAGTGGAGGATGAAGAGCTGCAGCTGGATTGGGGTGATGACAAAGAAGATGATGGTGATGATGATGATGATGGTCTGACCATGAACAAAGCCGAAACAAAGACCAAAGCAGATAAAGGCTCAGAAAACGGCTGCTCGAAGCTGCAGAGAGCTGATTCTCAGGTATGGTGATTGTAATAACACATATCTGTGAAAATTGCAAAAGTTTGTTAAACATCACATGGTTTTGACTTTAATGATACTCTTTGATTCACAGCTGACAGTAAAAATCGTTTGAGTACAAAGTGTTGATCACCAGTCTGTTTATAGTGGCATAAAAGACCTTCTCTGTCTCACATATTTTAGGGGGACTCAGAGGTGGATGTGATAGCTGAACAGCTGAAGTTCCGAGCCTGTCTGAAGATCCTGATGACAGAGCTGCGGACTCTTGCCACAGGCTTTGAAGTGGACGGGGGGAAGCTCCGCTTTCAACTCTACAACTGGCTGGAGAAGGAGATAGCAGCCATGCACAAGATCTGCAACTACAAGGTACCATCTAATTAACAAGCAGTCTACTAATCTTTTTATTTGTTTACTGTTCATCACTTGGCTTTATAAAATATATTTTTATCTTCATAGTGTTAAATGGACTACATTTATATAGCGCTTTTCTATCTGCATCAGACGGTCAAAGCGCTTTACACATCAATGTCTCACATTCACCCCAGTGTGAGGCTGCTGCCGTGCAATGCACTCGCTACACACCGGGAGCAACCAGGGGATTAAGGACCTTGCCCAAGGGCTCTTAGTGATTTCCCGGTCAGGCTGGGATTTGAACCGGGGATCCTCTGGTCTCAAGCCAAGCGCTGTAACCACTAAACCATCACCTCCCTAGTGTTGTATTCATATCTCATTAAAGTGACTCATTCTCATAGTTGTGTTATGTAAGGCCCCAGTCACACTGGAGTAAAAGTAGGGTGGCAGCCTCCTTGTAACTGGAAAACATGGTGGTTACGTGGTGATTTGAATTGTGTCGCTGCCGGTGATCAGCTGCAAGGAGTTGCGACAACCAGCTCATGGCACCGAGGTTGAGCGTGTGGCACTCTCAGCCTTTGCGTGACCACTTTCGATCCCATCATGATTGCATATGTCACCTGTTGTCCTTTAAGGACCGCAGTCTGACTCGGAATGAGTATACTCACTGTCAGACAGATTGGCAGGGGCTGCAAATAATTGTCTGCCACCTGTTGCAAACCAGACATTTATGAGCAATGTGACTATCACCTTCACCATCTTTCCAAACAGTTACACATTTGATGCTGCGGACACTCATACACACACACCAATTTCATCATCAAGTAAAATTTGTGGTGAGACGATGTTGTTTCATTATCTTGGAGGTGCAAAGGTCTTGTGTGTTGCATACGGCCGATTGTGAGAAAGAAAAATGAAAGGAAAAGATACATACAGCTCCAGTGCTGAAATGCTCACAGAGCCTCGGTCTCTTTTGTGCACACAAAGGTGAGCTGAAGACCCGCAGGCATGTGCCAAATGGGACATGGCCCCAGGGATGACGCAGGGCACACTGAAATTATTATGTTTCCCAGCTGGCTTGGGAACACCTCGGAATCCCCCAGGAAGAGTTAGAGACTTGGTTGAAGAGAGGGAATTGTGGGGATGAGCTGCTTAGTCCATTGCCACCACGACTCTCTAAATGCTGGAAGGAACATGATTTGTTCATGACATTATTTCAGTTATAAAGGTTTCATTCTCAGGGCTGTGTTTTGTTTGATGTTAATCCAGCATATACAGGTTAGGAACTACAGGAATACGAGGTCTATTAGAAAAGTATCCGACCTTATTATTTATTTCAAAAACCATATGGATTTGAATCACGTGTGATTACATCAGACATGCTTGAACCCTTGTGGGCATGCGATAGTTTTTTCACGCCTGTCGGTTACGTCATTCGCCTGTGGGCAGTCTTTGAGTGAGGAGTCGCCCACCCTCTCGTCGATTTTTTTCATTGTTTAGGAATGGCTTAGAGACTGCTGCTTTGTTTGATCAAAATTTTTTTCAAAACTGTAAGGCACAACTGAGTGGACACCGTTCGATAAATTCAGCTGGTTTTTGGTAAAAATTTTAACGGCTGATGAGAGATTTTGGTCTGGTAGTGTCGCCGTAAGGACGGCCCACGGCGCCTGACGGTGATCTGCGCTTCAAGGCGGCAGCGTCTTGCTGTTTCAAGTTGAAAACTTCCACATTTCAAGCTCTGTTGACCCAATAAGTCGTCAGAGAACAGAGAACTTTCAGAAGAAGTTGGCATGAGGAGTTTATTCGGACATTCGGACATTTTGTAATGAAAGAACGTGCGGGCAGAGTCGCATGTCGGGCCGGACCCGACCGCGGGGGGTCGCGACAGGAAAAACACATCCATTGGAAACCTTAACGGGCAAGTTGGAACATGCCCAAGCTGTTAAACAATTTCTCAGTTACTCACTTGTTGAAAGCCATCAAAAGCCGCCTGAATTTTACAAATGGTTTTCAACACGGAGGTGTTTTTCCTGTCGCGGCGCGCACAGATTCGCCGAGTCGTCACGGAAACGACTCGGCGAATTTGCGCGCACGTCTTTCATTACAAAATGTCCTTAAGCAGTGGAATGTCCGCATAAAGTCCTCATGCCGGCCTCTTCTGAATCTTCTCTGTTCTCTCACGACGTCCTGGGTGAATTAAGCCTTAAATTAGGATGTTTTCAGGTCGAAACAGGCCGACGACGGCGCCTGGAAGCGCTGCGCGACGTCCCGCTCCATGGGAAGTCCTTACACCGACAGAAACACCCCATAATCTCTCATCAGCCGTTAAACTTTTCACCGAAAACCAGCTTAATTTCTTGAATAGTGTCCACTCGGATATTCCTCACAGGTCCAGAAAAAATTTTGATAAAGCAACGCGCGCCGTCTCGAGCAGCGTGTGAAACAAAAGAATTCAGCCGAGAGGGCGGGACCACATCTCACTCAAGGCCTGCCCACAGGGAAATGACGTCACCGACGCGTGAAAAAACTCACGCATGCGCACGAGGGTTCAAGCATGATTGGTGTAATCGCACATCATTCAAATCCATATAGTTTTTTTAAAAAATAAAAAGGTAGGATACTTTTCTGATAGACTTCGTATTTTACAATCATTGTACTGATTTAGAAAAACAAAGATCCCGTTAGTGAGCTTTGTGGGGTCACTGCACATGCATTTGTAGTTATAGATGATGTGAACACACAGGTGGAGGGGAAGGAACAAGATGTTGAGGTCGACCAGTGGGGAGACCATACAGCATCTCTGGACTTATCCAACGAAGTGTTCGAGCACACAGACGCTGGGGCCTATGAGCGTCACCAGATGGAGCGGCGACGGCTTCAGGCTAAGCAGCAGCACTCAGAGAGGCGTAAGGCGTGGCTGAGGAAGAACCAGGCTCTGCTGAGAGTCTTTCTGTCATACTGTAGTCTTCATGGAGCCAAGGGGGGAGGAGTCACCTCTGTCCGGATGGAGCTCCTGTTTCTTTTGCAGGAGAGCCAGCAGGTACACACTTATACACGTGCATCAGTGTAGAGCTGAAACAACTAATCGAGTTAATCGATTAAAATCGATTATTAAAATAGTTGTCAACTAATTTAGTCATCGATTAGTTGTAAAATAACTTTGTTTTACCGCAAATGTTTTGTTTCTTCCATATAATCAACTGAGCTTTGCTTTGAATCTTGAACCAATGAAGGAGGTCTTCGAGCTGCTGCTTCGTTGGTTTAATTTGTTTTATTTTGCTTTATCTTAATTTTTCTCCACTAAAACCCTAAAGAGCATATGTCTGTGAGGAATATTTACCTTTTTTATGTTAAACTGACCTGTTATGGTCTTCTGAAACAGTTGATAGATGTATTTTATGCTAAAGCCAATGCTAACGCGTTAGCGTGTCTATGGCGTTTTCAGTGTTAAAGTTAGCATTAAGCTGTTATCATTTCAGCATGTTTGTGCATTTGTTTTCTGTATAATAATTAATGGCTCAGTGTTTGTTGTCGTAAAAGAGTCAAATGTATTACAAATTATAATATTTTTAATTTTTTTATATATTAATAATAATAGTAACAATAATAATAGTAATAATAACTAATAATGCTACAATACAGTTTTAGAGAAAGAGACATGTGTCACGTGTCATTATGAAATGACCACATAGTTTACAAGTTATACAGAGAATGTTGCACATATAATGAGTCATGCTACAGTTTTTGATTTAGGTTTTATGGTTAACTGGTTATGCTAATTGCTCATTTGCAGCAACAAAAATACCTCTTTTTTCACCATATATTTTACAACATTTATATGTTTTAATGTTGTTTTATGGCAACTCAGCACTTTAATAAAGCAATGTCATTTGAAATAATTATTTTTGTTCTTTATTATAAACTGTTTTATTCTTTATTATTTTATATTTCAACAGCCATGGGACATTTGATGATTTGTTGATTTTCAAGTATTTTAAGTTTTCAAATAATGTTCTGTTGTTAAATAAAGTGATGGAAGGAGAGAAAAATTGTTTCCCTAAAAAGTTCTCTTAAAAAGTAATCTGATTAATCGATTAATCTTGTCGAAACCCCATCAGATTCATCGATGATCCAAATAATCGTTTGTTGCAGCCCTACATCATTGTGAGTTGATGGCTCGATGAGTTTGCGTGATGAGCAAAGCTAAAGGCGTGTCTGTTTCTCTCTCTGCAGGAGACTACAGTAAAACAGCTGCAGTCTCCCCTTCCCCTCCCCACAACACTGCCCCTGCTGTCAGCGTGCATAGCCCCCACGAAAACGGTCATCGCTAACCCCGTTCTCCACCTCAGCAACCACATCTATGACATCCTCCACACCATCACCCACATGGAGACTCCGCCACACCCAGACATCATGAATGACAAGGCCAGAACTCACACTTGTTTAATTTGCTGTTGAGCAGTGTACCACTGTAGCACTTCTTGAAATTTTTGTTTCGATTTTGAATAACCAAAATTTTAAAAAAGTTTGTGTTTTACCCTCAGGTTAATTCACTGCACACTTTAGCAGCATCCCTGTCTGCCTGCGTCTATCAAGCACTGTGTGACAGCCACAGTTACAGGTAATAGGTCTCTTTCTCTGTTGCTTTCTCTGTGTCTCCTAAAGTGTTATGCCAGCATTACTTTGTGCTTCTGTATCTGTATCTAAAGGTCAAAACGTCTAAGACTACATAGATATGATTTCTTTCTGAAAGTTCATGCAGTCATTTAATCCACAAACTCTCACTACTGACTGTTGCAAGGTTTCTCCTAGAAAAATGGTTCACTGTGAGAAGTGGGCAGTGTTGCCACAGTTACTTTGAAAAAGTAATCCAATTACTGATTACTGATTACTCCTTGAAAAAGTAACTTAGTTACTTTACTGATTACTCAATTGTAAAAGTAACTAAGTTAGATTACTAGTTACTTTTTTAGTTACTTTTCCCAGCTGCCGACAACAACCTTCTGCCACCTCAACATGACAATACCTGTTTTGCCAAAACTTACTTTATAGTCACCCTTTCTTGACTTCAATGAAAATACTTGTTTTATAAAAAGTAAAATAAAGACCTCTTTCTTGACCTCATATTTAACTGTTGACAGCACTGTAACAGTAAAACTTGCAATTTCGAACCTACATTTTTTATAAATGTAACTATTAAATTCATTTTAGCATTTTTCTAACATTTAAATTCTCTCTAAATATTTTACTTGTCGAAATTAATATTATTTTAAGTAGTATTAGTAGTTGTAGTAAAAAAAGGCTTCAAAACTGGACCTTTAATCTAGGGGTGTTGTGAGGGGGGCACATCCCTCCCCCACGCCCCCATTCCATCTGGATTCGCCCCTACTTTGGCGTTTGAGCACAAAGAATGGATAACATTTATTTATGCAGAAAAACGTGACCAGATTTACAGGTAAGAAAGTTTTATTGTGTTTTCACATCATGTGGTCCTCAGAAAGAGAGTTTAGGTGCATTTGAGCGGAAAATAGTGTTAGTTGTTGACGCGTCGCGGAGGATCAGCTGTTTTAACGTGCAGATACAGAGCGTCTCAGCTCAGCTCTAAATAAAGGAGGAAAAAAGTAGAAAAATGTCTTTGTAAAGCTCAGTGCAGGTGTGCTGATCACCGCGCTTTAAGAGATGACGACGAGTCGAGCAGCTGCAAAAAACCGCGGATGAAAAGCTCACAGCTCACTGAAAGTGGGCAGTTCAGTCGAACCCCGACCCCCTGCCCACAGACCAAGTTTAATGCTGCTATCGACCCACAATGAAAAATAATAGTAACGCACAGTGACATGAAGAAGTAACTTTAATCTGATTACTGATTTGGAAAGATTAACGCGTTAGATTACTCGTTACTAAAAAAAGTGGTCAGATTAGAGTAACGCGTTACCGGCATCACTGGAAGTGGGTACTTTGTGATATTGTTATATATATATATCAGTAATGCAGTTATATTAATATACAAATTGCTCTTTATTTTAGCTTGTGAACATTTTTTTTTGTTTTTCTGTATTGTGCCTTGCCCACACAGAAAATAAATTTTCCCTGTACAGTCTTTTTCGTTTGTTTTTTTAAAAAAAGTGTTCCATACACACAGCACCGTTTCAAGAAATACCTGCATACTAGGGGTCGACCAATACAGATTTCGAAGGGCCGTTACCAATTGTTGATGAGGTTTGGAGGCTGATACCGATATTTCAGGCCGATATTTGCCTGCAGTAAAATGTGTCAAAATTGAGTATAACACACTTTAAACACAAATCTTTTTTTTTTACTTTTTGCAGCATATGTTTAATTCACAGAACCTTTCAACATGACCTTCACAGAAAAAGTTCATGGAGCTTCAAATAACATTATGAAGTTGAATATATGAACACATAAATAAGTACAGCTGACACAGCTCCAATCTGCACACTGCTGTCTTCTTCTGTGCCAGTCTGTGGACCAGCAAGCTTCAGCACTGACAGGCTGAAGTTGTGACATCTAAGAAATCAAGTAGTGTTGTGGGCGGGACTTTGTTACAAACCAGAAAGTAGTCAGTAATATTTTATAAGAATGATATGGGCAAATAACCCCTCAGTGCCTGAGGTCAGGGGGCATTAGCTCGATATGATGAGCCTTGTCAGACATCAATGGGCCTTTGTGTAGTAGAATAAATTTAAGTAATTTAAGATTTTTAATGTTTTGTAATTGAATGTAAGAGCCACAACTTCAGGCAGTTTAACTTAACTTTGATGCATATTTCATATTTGTTATATTTGATCTTATGCACAGGTCATAAAAACATTTAAAAGGTTACAAACACATTAATATTGGATGCACATAGCACTCCTTTGAAATTACTTCATCAAAATTGTTTTTTTTTTTTTCCTTCAACATTTTTTGAGTGGGAGTGCTTTTTTTTTTTTTTACAATATAGCCCATTAAATAATTGTCTTATTTGAAATTGTCCACCCTGTTTTTTTAAAGGATAAAACCTGGGTGAAAAAATTTCTCAGTCGTAGTTTTTCCAATCTGTGTGCTGAAGATGATCATTTATGATCGTTAGCTGCTTTAAAGAGCATTTAGTGCTAAAGCCAGCTGTTCACAGAAATGAACATGTCATGATTTGTAAACTGTACATTTTTCAAACTGTTCCATGAAAACTATTAACTTTTTTTTTCATCATAGACTGTATATATACAATTTTCTTGTGGATGTGTGAAGCCCCCACCTCCTCCTCCTCTCCTGTTCTCAACCTTCCCCTGCCCTGTTTAGCTCAAAGCCAGGATCAGCGACTCTCTCTTCTTTTCTCTTCCTGGAATCACAAACCCTGTATAGGCTTTAAATCTGTAAAGTAAACCGTTAATTTTTGAATATAACAGCAGCTGCAGACACATGAGGAGCTCTGGATTATTTAATGAAGGATTCAGATGAAGTTTTTCTCTTTCTGTGACTCAACTGAAATTGAACACAGAGTCCTGCAGTGGGAGAGAGAGATGCTGCTTTCAGCAATAGAGAGAAGCTCTCTCAGCTGCTGTTCACAATGCTGAACACTAAATAATAAACCATAAACTAATAAACTATGATATCGGCTGCTATAAATGGCCGAAACCTGCAAAAATGCTGAATGTTGGTGCCGATAATCGGCCAATCCCTACTGCGGACACACGAAAAAACTGAAAACGACTGAAAACACGGTAGTATACGAGGTCTATTAGAAAAGTGTCCGACCTTATTTTTTTAAAAAAACATATGGATTTGAATCACGTGTGCTTGCGTGAGCCAACCTTGAACCTTCATGCGCATGCGTAATTTTTTTCACGCCTGTCGGTTGCGTCATTCGCCTGTGAGCAGGCTTTGAGTGAGGAGTGGTCCACCCCCTCGGCGGATTTTCATTGTCAGGGAAATGGCTGAGAGACTGCTGATTTGCTTGATCAAATTTTTTTCAGAAACTGTGAGGCACATCCATGTGGACACCATTCGAGAAATTCAAGTGGTTTTTGGTGAAAATTTTATGGGCTTCAAAGACATTAAGGGATGTTACTGTCGCTTTAAGGATGGCCCACAGCAGCTGTGGGGCGCGCCGCGCTCCAGCTGCCATCGACAGGCTGAACGACCATTTCATTTCTAAACGGATCGCTCATCCGAACGCTTCATCACGGCGTTGCTTTGCGCGTCGCGGCACCGCCGTGATGAAGCATCACAGAACATGTTCTGGCATGTCCAGGCACATCCACAATTTCTTGGATAATCACTCGACTGAAAAACCACCGACAGCTGTCTGAACGCCATCTCAAAGCCGTCCGGTGAGACCAAAACGGAGGTGGTTTTGTGTCGGTCCAGCAGCGAATCCATCATGACGCGCGAAGCGTCCGCTCGGCTTTCCACGACAAAATCTCTTGTTAAAAGTGAAATCTGCAGGAAAATGGGTGATGTCCAGCTCTTGTGATAACCAGAGAAATTGCACACGATGGTCACGGATCCACAGAGCGATCCGTTTAGAAATGAAATGGTCGTTCAGCCTGTCGATGGCAGCTGGAGCGCGGCGCGCCCCACAGCTGCTGTGGGCCGTCCTTAAAGCGACAGTAACATCTCTTAATGTGTTCGAAGCCCATAAAATTTTCACCAAAAACCACCTGAATTTCTCGAATGGTGTCCACATGGATGTGCCTCACAGTTTCTGAAAAAAATTTGATCAAGCAAAGCAGCAGTCTCTCAGCCATTTCCCTGACAATGAAAATCCGCTGAGGGGGTGGACCACTCCTCACTCAAAGCCTGCTCACAGGCGAATGACGCAACTGACAGGCATGAAAAAAATCACGCATGCGCATGAAGGTTCAAGGTTGGCTCACACAAGCACACGTGATTCAAATCCATATGGTTTGTTTTTTTTTAAATAAGGTCGGATACTTTTCTAATAGACCTCGTATTTGCCAGGCCAGTATGTGGCACTGATTAACTTATCCCATCTGCTTATCTGCTTAACTTATCCCAATCTGCAGTGAAATCACCTGGTGGAGTGGGTGGTTGCAAAGAAAACCTGCACCCTCTTGGCCCTATCTGGAATGAGTTGAAGACCTCTGCTCTACACATTAATAAAGCAGAACAGAAAACTGCAGTGCCCATACAATGTGGCAGCAGTGAAAATAAATCGCTGAGTTGGTTGATAAGAGTTTTGTTACATTTATCAATGACGTTATGTGAGGCCCTCGGGTTGCTTGTTGTGGTACATTTCATTGACTAATAATGGGTGTGAAATCTGCATTGTAGGCTTGTGACTCACTGTTCTCTCTGGTTTTCTTGCTGCCTTACAGCAGCCAGACTGAAGCCAATCAATTTACAGGGATGGTGTACCAAGGCTTACTGCTCAGTGAGAGGAAGCGACTGCGCACAGAAAGCATCGAGGAACATATAACTCCCAATTCTGCCCCTGCACAGTGGCCAGGTAACAGGCCATCGCCACCTACACAGGTCATTTGTTGGCTAAGTGTCTGTGCGTGCATATTTTTGTTAAACCCTTAAGCAGTTAATTGCTTTGTTGTTTGGTCAGAAAATGGTTAAAGAAATGCCCATCACTGAGAGCCCAGTCAGATCAGTCAGAGGCCAAGATGATGCATTCAGTTGTGTTGTTTTGTCCACAGTGCAGAGACATTCAGTTTAGTGACAGATAGGTGTAAACAAACTAATAAAGTATTTACATTTAAAAAACTGAAATCAGAGAATTTGGATTTTTTCTGAACAGTTATTCATTAGCAAAATAGATTTGGTACATTTCTACTTCTTGTTTCAGCTGCTCTCGTTAGGGGTCGCCACAGCAGATCATCTGTCTCCATCTCACCCTGTCTTCTGCGTCTCCCTCTGTCACACCAAACACCGACATGTCCTCCCTCAGCACATCTGTAAAGCTCGTCTTTGGCCTCACTCTTCTCCTGCCAGGTGGCTTCATCCTCAGCATCCTTCTTCCTGTATACCCTGGCTCCCTCCTATGTACATGCCCAAACCGTCACTGTCTCACCTTTCTCACTTTGTTTTTGAACTGTCCTACGGGTGATGTCCCTCTGACACGTTAATTCCTTATCCTGTTCATTCTCATCACTCTAAAAGTAAATCTTCAGACAGTGCACCGTGGACAGGTGGTCAGCCTATCGCAGGGTTGACATGTCAACAGACAAACATTCATATGCACACTCACACCGAGGGGCAATTTAGAGTCACAACTCACCTAATTTACTGGTCTTTGGAAGTGTGAGGAAGACTCAGCACCCTGAGGGAACCCACAGAGATATGGGGGGAACATGCAGAATCCAGACAGAAAGGACCAGGTTGGAAGTGAACCTGAGACCTTCTTGCTGTGAGGCAACATTGCTAAACTAAACCACAGTGCTGCCCCACATCACATCAGTCTTTGCCTTGAACTATAAACTGAGACCTTATGTCTGTGTTTGTGCAGATTATATTATTTTGCTGCAGTGCATTGTACAACGACGTACAGTTAAACTAACAATTAAAGCTTTAAATGTATTCAAACTCCTGTATGAGTGAGCCTCAAAATGATGCTCCATAGGGGATATGAAAGTCTGGAAGCAAACAGACAAATAAAGTAGGCAGTTTGTGTTAATGCAGACAGATGGTGTTCTATAACGGGAGCTTCAGAGCCTCTGGGAGGGAAGCAGACGGAGGCTGATCATGCTATCATACAAATGCTTCATAAACACACAGATCATATTTTACCTTAATATACATTGAATATACTCTGTTGTGTGTTTTTGTCGCCTCCAGGTGTGTCGTCCCTGATTTCTCTGTTAGCGTCAGCCAGAGAGGAGGACCAGCCGAGGCTCAGTGTGCTGCTGTGTGAGGCGGTCACTGCAGTTTATCTCGCACTGCTCATCCATGGCCTGGGCGTTCACAGCGGCAACGAGCTCTTCCGCCTGGCAGCACACCCTCTCAATAACCGCATGTGGGCAGCTGTTTTTGGAGGAGGGGCCAAAGTCGTAATTAAACCAAAGAGACCAGAGGCCCCACAAGGTAAAATTTTACTTTGAATTCTTAATAGCTTTGTTTTTTTTTCTTTCCTTGTTAGTTATATGTAGCCTTCATCTCTGGTTTCCATAATCTGTCCTTATTGCTGCAGCCTTTCACATCCCTTCTTCTCAATCTGTCGGCCTTCTTTTTTTTTTTCTGATCTGACGCAAATGACACAAATGTCATCTCTCTGGGTCTGTCGTTAGGTATACATCCATCTAGCACTGTCCTGTAGGTACGAGCCTAAGAGGCAGCACCTGTTATGCAGAGTCTTGTGTAAGTTTGCCCTCTGCCCTGTGTCCCAGTACCAGATGATTTTGAGGCAGCCAGGCCAGATGAACCTCAAGAGACAGAAAATGCTGAGCAGAGCAACCTCACCCTAAATCCCACTCCCATCCCCACTGAAACCCAGCGCCCTAAACGACCCCCTCCTCCCATTTCAAGGGTAGAAGGGTTGTGCACTGGGGCGCCAGCAACTGATGCCAGCTGTGAGTAACTGGGCTGGTGGATTGCAGTGCTGGTTTGCAGGATTGCAGTGCATGGTATATGTACACGTTTGCATTGTTGCAGATGCTTGACTTACCCATTCTCTTTGACACAGCTACTGCTCGATCCCCTTAACAGACATGACAGCAACTTGCAGTGCTACGACAATCTGTGTTTCGTTGTTATGATAAGCCATCAGCGGTTTGTGTGTGTGTGCGTGTTTTTCACTGCATGTACATGTAACATCCTCTAAACTCATCTGTATCATTCCTGTTGTACGTTTGAAGCAACAGCTGGGCCTAGCAGGGAGTGCTCAGAGGTCAAGGCTGAACTGCCCTCTGAGCCTAAAGCTGAGGCCAAATCAGGTACAGCTTTAAGTTTTTTTTAAAAGCGTAACAAAGTAAGAGCTGGAATTGTGTGATTTGCTCCATGTTATACCCCTAAAGTGCATTAGAGGTAATGACCACATCCTATTATACACATATTAGTAAATGGAGCGGGTCGCAGCCTCAGCTTTATCCGAAATCTGGGTCTTTTAGTGATGCTTCGGACTAGTGGTCGGCGATCACCTTAGTATTTCTTCTGTTTTTCTTGTTGCTTAATGCTGACAAATTACACCTTATTTGTAGTCTTTCTGGTGCCTGATTCTGTTTTTTTTTTTCTTTCTCTGTTTGAGGTGCAGCTCCATCCAGAAGTGGGAGAGTGGATGTCTTCTTCTGCAAGCCTCCTGTCCTGGACACCAGCATGGACTCCCAAAATGTCCTCTGTATTTGTATTGTCAAGTGTGTTGGTAGCATGGCCCAAGCAGAGGGTCACCCCTTTAAGTCTGGTCTGCTTGAGGTTTCTTCCTCAAATCATCAGAGGGAGTTTTCCTTACTGCTGTCGCCTGTGTGCTTGCTCTAGGGGTTGGTAAGGTTAGACCTTACTTGTGTGAAATGCCTTGAGGCAACTTTGTTGTGATTTGGAGCTATATAAATGGAAAAAAAATAAAAATAAATTGAATTCAATCTTAGACCAGATTATGTACTTGGAGGTTCTACAGGAGTTCCTTCTAGTTGATAATAAACACACTAATAAACTAGTAAACACACCGTTTTTTTCACTAATAAACACACCAAGCTGAGTTCCTTCTAAGGTTCAATTCAGTTTATTTTTCTTTTTTTTTTTCATTTATATAGCTCCAAATCACAACAAAGCTGCCTCAAGGCGTTTCATACAAGTAAGGTCTAACCTTACCAACCCCTAGTTCCTTCAGCTCGGTGTGTTTATTAGTGAAAACCACTGAGACGATACATTGGAACAAAAACCTGCAAACTTCATTGGCCCTTCATTGCAATTACCCATCCGTCTCCTAGACTCTTACTGCCTGTTATGTAGTTTTGAATACGTAATAGCTGTAGAAATTTATAAATACACTGCAGAATGATTTAGTTCTTTGCTGTGCTGTATCGAGCTGATTAAATTTGACACTGCTCATCCATATTCAGTACTGCAGGAGGATGATTGTGTTTGTGGAGGAGAAAGATGTGGGCTGCATTTAAGACTGTGTATCACTGCAAAGCCTGAGATAGCTTTCAACAGGCATCTGAGCCAAAAGCCTTTTGAGGAGCTGTGTGAAAGGATAGAAGAGCAATTAAATGCCAGCCTGTTGATAAAAATCACTTTGCAAATGTTAAGGTTTCGCCCTTTTAAACACAGCTTCAAACTTACGTACACTGCGCTCTCCCAGCTAAGCATTGTTATGCCTTCTCTGTCATGCTCTACAATTCACATTCATTTTTAAACTTGTCTCCATTTCAACTTTGCCTCTTTCAAGAGTCAGCAAGTTCTCCATCATTATTTAAAGGGGAGCTCTGGAACTTTATAATGTTGGCCTTATTTTTAGATGATGGGTTTTAAATTTTCACTGGGGTGAAATCGATCCAGTATTGCACCATCAAGGGCATACTGTTTTACAGTGGAATTCTATTTGGTAAGTGGAAAAATCTCAAGGAGAAACATCATTATACGTGCCTGGTAGCATGGAGAGAATCCCTACAAAGTTCCACATGTGCATGTCTACCTTAGTAAATATAAAGTTTTTTTTATTATTTAATAACTGATAATTGCGGCAGCGGCTTATTTTGGTGGGCTTCTATTTTGGTGACACAGCTCTCCACTCAGTCATTTCAAGTCATTCATTGGTAAATAGCAGGTACAAGATCCTTATTTTAAGTTGACTTGTGGACTTAGTGAAGAGCATCACTGCAAAACCAGTCATTTTTGTTTTTTTGTTTGTTTTTGTTTAAAAAACGTTTATTTGCATTTATTGAGGTAAACATGCTTATATGTACCTCCACAGGGATTCTTTCCATTCTCCCAGAAATTTTTTTAATGGCATTTTCACATATTCAGTGGTGACAGTGAGAGGTTTTTCCGCTTGCCAGAATACAGTTCTATTGCAGAGCTGTAAACCCCTTGATGGTGTCATTGTTTGTGTCTTGAGTGAAAATTTAAAACCAACAACATTTGAAAACTGGGCCTCCGTTGATAAGTACTGGAGTTGCCTTTTAATGTATTTTATGTGTATTGTGTTGCGCACCATGCCAAATGTTTCCTATTTGAGTGGTCTGCATAGTATCTGTCTAACAGCACTGTGTGCTCTGGTCTGTGTCCTGTTTTGCTTTGTCTGGTACAGTGCCAGAGATAATCATCCACGATAATGGTGCAGGTTTGTGTGCAACCCAGTGTGTCTTACCCTGTACCTTCATTGTAAATATGTTTTTTACCTTTGTGTCTCTTTGGTTCAGGTGTTTTACCGTTCTTAGTTTTCTTTGACTCTTTGATATAGTAGATGAATAATAATAATAATAATAATAATACATTGATATAGCACCTTTAGATAAAAATCACAAGGTGCCTCACAACAAAATGAAACAAAACCAGAATAAAAAGGCGTATCAGGACCAAGATGTCAGAATTAAGGTTGCAGTTATTAATTACATTTAGTATTGATTAATCTGTCAATTTTTAGGATTCATTGAGTAAGCTTCTTGTCTGTGAAATGTCTGTTGATATTGAAAGCGATATCCACCATAAATGTTCAAACTAGAAATCAAGTCAGTCTTGTGAACTATGTTCTTTTTCATATAAAGATGAGAGAAAATTGGATTTTGGCAACTCAGAGGAATGCAAAGCTCAAAATTGCTGTCCACGAAGTTCTTCCTTTATTATTAAGGCAATATTTGGACTATCACACTCATTTTAATAACTTCAGCTGTTGATGGTCAGTAAACCACATGTGCAAAGTTTGGTTGAACAGCCATGGTCTAGGAAGACTTCACACCAGGCTGTAGATTAAAAAGCTATAATTAATATAATATTATAGTTTATAACTAGACAAGATTATTTTCAATTTAGCAAAATTAAAGACTTTAAAACTGTTCAGTAAGATGGTGCAAACATTAAAATGCTTTAAACTAATATAAAAGGAATGGTAAATTGTTTTAAAACAGTTTGAACAATTCTGCCCCTGTTACCCAATATAACATTATATTTGCTGGTTTAAAACCATTTTAAGACATTATCAAAATGTAATATCTGGTTGAAGAAGTTTAAAACCAATTGATCTTGGTATTGATTTGAAGCAAATCCTCACGTTTGATAAATTGCAGTGAATTAAAATTCAACCGTGTTTTTTTTTGTTGTTGTTTTTTTTGCCCTTCATGAGATATTGTCTGCAGATAGACTAATCATTGGAGTTCTATAAAGATTTCAAGAAATGCTTAGAGTTTGAAATAAATTTTTCTTTGTGTTGAGATATATATATATATACACAGTACTGTTCAGAATAATAGTAGTACTATGTGACTAAAAAGATTAATCCAGGTTTTGAGTATATTTCTTACTGTTACATGGGAAACAAGGTACCAGTAGATTCTCACAAATCCAACAAGACCAAGCATTCATGATATACACACTCTTAAGGCTATGAAATTGGGCTATTAGTAAAAAAAAAAAGTAGAAAAGGGGGTGTTCACAATAATAGTAGTGTGGCATTCAGTCAGTGAGTTCGTCAATTTTGTGGAACAAACAGGTGTGAATCAGGTGTCCCCTATTTAAGGATGAACCCAGCACCTGTTGAACATGCTTTTCTCTTTGAAAGCCTGAGGAAATTGGGATGTTTGCGTGGAGACGCGTGGAAGAAAATGGAAAACAACCATCAAAATGGATATAACAATAACCAGAATGGCAAAGGCTCACCCATTGATCAGCTCCAGGATGATCAAAGACAGTCTGGAGTTACCTGTAAGTGCTGTGACAGTTAGAAGACGCCTGTGTGAAGCTAATTTATTTGCAAGAATCCTCCGCAAAGTCCCTCTGTTAAATAAAAGGCATGTGCAGAAGAGGTTACAGTTTGCCAAAGAACACATCAACTGGCCTAAAGAGAAATGGAGGACATGCCCTTGAATTGGGTGTTTCAACAAGACAATGATCCCAAGCACACTAGTAAATGAGCAAAATCTTGGTTCCAAACCAACAAAATTAATGCTTTGCAGATGTGAAGAAATCACGAAAAACTGTGGTTATACAACTAAATACTAGTTTAGTGATCCACAGGATTGCTAAAAAAGCAGTTTGAACATAATAGTTTTGAGTTTGTAGCATCAACAGCAGATGCTACTATTATTGTGAACACCCCCTTTTCTACTTTTTTTTTACTAATAGCCCAATTTCATAGCCTTAAGAGTGTGCATATCATGAATGCTTGGTCTTGTTGAATTTGTGAGAATCTACTGAATCTACTGGTATCTTGTTTCCCATGTAACAATAAGAAATATACTCAAAACCTGGATTAATCTTTTAGTCACATAGCACTACTATTATTCTGAACACTACTGTATATATATACGAGGTCTGTTAGAAAAGTATCGGATCTTTTTATTTTTTTCAAAAACCATATGGATTTGAATCACGTGTGATTGCATCGGCCAAGCTTGAACCTTCATGCGCATGCGTGAGTTTTTTCACGCCTGTTGGTTGCGTCATTCGCCTGTGAGCAGGCTTTGAGTGAGCACTGGTCCACCCCTCTCGTCGTTAAGGAAATGTCTGAACGATTTGGAGCTTTGCTGCATCAATTTTTTCCTGAAACTGTGAGAGACCTCCAGGTGGACACCATTTGGAAAATTAATATGGCTTTCAGGGACAATTTTATGGGGATTACACAGATTAAGGAGTGCTGAGCTGAGTGCTCCAGCCGGTTTAAAGACCGCCCACAGTGTCTGAGAGCGCGGCGCGCTCTGAGCGCCGATCGACAGGCTGACACAGCGTCCAGTTTAGAAATGAATGGCACATTCCACTGTTACAGGAGTTTTTGTCATGGAAAGAGGAGTGGAGGAATCCCGCGCGTCGCGGCAGCCGCATGGCGCAAAGCAACGCTGTGATGAAGCCTCACAGGACATGTTGGGGCATGCCCAGCTCAGCACTCCTTAATCTGTGTAATCCCCATAAAATCATCCCTGAAAGCCATATTAATTTTCCGAATGGTGTCCACCTGGAGGTCTCACAGTTTCAGGAAACAATTGATGCAGCAAAGCTCCAAATCATTCCACCATTTCCTTAACGACGAGAGGGGTGGACCAGTGCTCACTCAAAGCCTGCTCACAGGCGAATGATGCAAAAGACAGGCGTGAAAAAACTCACGCATGCGCACGAAGGTTCAAGCTTGGTTGATGCAATTACACGTGATTCAAATCCATATGGTTTTTGAAAAAAATAAAAAGGTCCGATACTTTTCTAATAGACCTCGTGTATATATATATATGTATATGTGTGTGTATGTGTATATATATATATATATATATATATATAATGTACTTTGGGTGTGTTATAGATATAGTGCGTAGTTTCCTTCTGCCAGCTCTAATTCTTGACCTACTTCTTGACTTCCAATGACGCCATGTCTGAACTTGGGACAAAACTGCAACAAACCAGTCTCAGCAGAGCGTCTTCTCCAAACTGTCCTTGTCAGAGTTTACTGTGATTGAAAAAGACTATCTCTGTGTTCGTCTACTCCCTTAGTGGCTGCACCTCAGCCTCCGGCAGAGGATGTGGACAGACACAGACGCAGATTTAACATGAGGATGTTAGTTCCTGGGCGCCCTGTGAAGGAGACCCCAGCCACGCCACCCCCTGTGCCCACAGAGCGACCTGCATACAGGGAAAAGTTCATTCCTCCAGAACTGAGCATGTGGGACTACTTTGTGGCGAAAGTGAGGCTTTAAATTCTGGTGAAAAATGAAATTTGTGGTTGTACTATTCCAGTGAGACTGTGTTCCACCTTTGTGTTTTTCCTCTAAGCCATTCCTGCCACTGTCAGACAGCAATGCGTTGTATGATTCTGATGAAAGCGGTGCTGAGGA